>NC_058500.1:735000-779634 GCF_020382885.2 Scatophagus argus
CTTCCAACACGTCTCATTGTGTCCATCAGGGTCGACAGACAATGAGTGATTGTATGAGCTGCAGTGATGTAGTTTTATGAGCGTTTTGTTTTGGAGGAGCAGGATGTGGCCTTCGTCGTCCAACAGGACACGCTTAACGTTGTGACTTGGCCGTATCTCCACAGCCCACCGGCGGCGGCTGACTCGTCTCGTTCGCCCATGCAGATCTTTTTACTCGCGCTTGGCGACTGGCGGGAGCTAATTCAGACCTTGGCTTGTTTTCTCTGTTCGATGTGGGTTTTGCTCTGCTGTCTGCTGAGAGCTGAGCTATTGTGGGATCAATTAGACTGATGGGACAGCCATAAATAGGAGGTGGAGGAAATAAGCTGTTCACTACGCTGCAGCACAACAGGACGTCTCTGCAGGATCATAACGTTCAACATTCTGACACTGCGTGGATCATCTGAGTCTGTGGTGGGTTGATGGTTTACCTGTACTGTTTGACGACTTTGACTGCATGTGACGCATCGGCTGAGCTGAAGCCACCTGTCAGCTGACTGGAAGCAAAGGCTTCACCTGCTGAGCTCACTGAGGCGAGTCTGGTCCATCACTGACAGCAGGTCAGATCATCAGCAGGTAACGAGATCTTTCACTAAGAAGGGAGCTAAAAGACTTCATGAAACTCATTAAGATGAGATGAAAGCAGTGAACTGGCAGCCAATTCTGACCTCCAGGTGAGGTCACCTGGTGAACACAGCAGCAGCAGCAGCAGCTGCAGTGAAAGTTTACATCCTGTGAAGCACAGGTTCCATAAACTGTAGGCTAATGAGGCTGATGTTCCAGCTGTGAGTTAACAGCTGGAACATCTCACAGCTGTCACATCTCACAACGCTCACAGCTTAATGCGTTTCCAGTCTGATCCTCAGTTGTAGACTTCCTGTTCCTGTTGGACACGCAGTTAGGACGTTTATTATTTTGTCCTTCATCTGCTCTCTGGACTGTCCTGTTGCCTTCAGTTGCACATGAACAAACTTTTGAGTTTATCCAGTGTACCGTAATGTTTGATCGTGTGATTTCCTGCTCATTTCTGCTCACCAAACACAGCTGGCTCAATCAGAATCAGAATCAGAATCAGAATTCCTTTATTTATCCCTGAAGGCTCAGGCGGTGATCGAGCACAGATTCATCCTGGTTGATTGGCTGCAGTCTGACATCTCCTTCGATTCTTCTTAGAGCCTTTTGCCAACAATTACAGATGACTTGTGCTGCACTCAGCCCTCTCGTCTCCATCGATCCCTCCCTCCCCCTGCTGAGGATGCTGCAGGTCCAGTAAAACTGACCTGAGAGTTAGCATCACACAGAGACCGACTCTGAGCTCCCACCAGTCCAATACACTCATTCAGTAAATTACTGACAAGACACACACTCTCTGGCTCAGTGTGAGGCCGACAGTACTACACTGCAGTACTAAAACTAATGAGATAATTCAGTTTCACAGCATCACACTGGTGGTTCTGCATTTGTTTTAAGCACATTACCTGCCAGTCAGCTGCTTCTTCTGGCTTTTGTTCATCTGCATGAAAATCACACTGTTTACACAAAAGTATTGGGTCAGCTGCCCTTCACACCAACAGGGACTTTAATGACGTCTCATTGTAAACACACAGACAGCTTTGCAGCTCTAACAGCTTCCACTCTTCTGTGAAGGCTTTCCACAACATGTTGGAGTGTTTCTGTGGGAATTTGTGCCCATTCATGCAGTAGAGCATTTGTGAGGTCACACACTGATGTTGGACCAAAAGGCCTGGCTCACAATCTCCGTTCCAGTTCATCCCAAAGGTGTTGGATGGGGTTGAGGTCAGGGCTCTGTGTGGGCCAGTCAAGTTCTTCCACACCAAACTCATCCAACCATGTCTTTATGGAGCTTTGCTTTGTGCACTGGGGCACAGTCATGCTGGAATAGAAAAGGGCCTTCAACAAACTGTTGGCGCTGGAGGTTCGTGCTGATGCAGTGAGTGGACGGTGAAGGTTTGCCGCTTTGCTCAAAGGCTCAGGGAGTAAGATGTAGGACATTCAGGTTGTTCTTATTTTATGTAAGTTTTTGGAGGATTTGGATCAAACAGAATAAACCGTCAGCTGTCACTTGGCTTTAAACACACTCAGGGTGAGAACCTGCACAGAAGAAGACAAAAAGACAGATTTCTGAAGCAGTTAAAATGAGCTCACTCTTAAACATCTGCTGCAGTAAAATGCGATGACTTTATACAAAGATGGATGACAGGAGAGTGAAGCCAAAACACCTGATTGGCTCAGATGAGTTTGTGGGTGGGAACTTGATACTGCAGCTCCACCTCCACAGACCCTGGCTCCAAATGATGTCACCAGATCAAAATGGCAGCGCTCGTGTGAGGGATGGGTTGGCTTCCCTTTTGTACAGAGGAGACGCGTCGGCCATGTTTTCGTATGTCGGTAATAACATGCAGCAGTAATTAATCCAGAGACATCAGATATGACAGCAACATGGATAACAATGGAAATATAAGCAACACAAAGCTCTGTTTGGTGACACTAAGCAGGAGTGAAACACAGAACCGTCGCCATCTGTTTGTCCAATCACACGTGGACGAGTGCAGCTTCTTCCCTCAGTGTTACTGAGCAGAATCACCAAACTGAACCAAGCTCCCGCACACACACCAGTCTCCTCCTCCTCCTCCACCTCCTCCACCTTCTCCTCCTCCCCTTCCTCTTTCTTCACCTCCTCCACCTTCTCCTCCACCTCTTCCTCTTTCTTCACCTCCTCCACCTCTTCCTCTTTCTTCACCTTCTCCACCTTCTCCTCCTCCTCCACCTTCTCCACCTCCTCCTCTTCCACCTTCTCCTCTTTCTCCTTTTCCTCCACCTTATCCTCCTCCACCTCCACCTTCTCGTCTCATTACATGTGATTTTTGGTTCTGTACAATGAAAGGTGAAGGCTGGCAACCAGCTACCTGTGTGTGTGTGTGTGTGTGTTTTGTGTGTGTGTTCATGTGTGTGTGTGTGTGTGTGTGTGTGTGTGTGTGTGTGTGTGTTTTGTGTGTGTGTTCATGTGTGTGTGTTCGTGTGTGTGTGTGTGTGTGTGTTTTGTGTGTGTGTTCATGTGTGTTTTGTGTGTGTGTTCGTGTGTGTGTGTGTGTGTGTGTTTTGTGTGTGTGTTCATGTGTGTTTTGTGTGTGTGTTCGTGTGTGTGTGTTCATGTGTGTGTGTGTGTGTTCGTGTGTGTGTGTGTGTGTTCGTGTGTGTGTGTGTGTGTGTGTTTTGTGTGTGCAACAGTCTTGCAGCCTGGAGAAGTAATGTCTGTACAGCATTTACATCTTCAAAGAGATCAGTTTCAATTCAATTCAGTTTATTTATATAGCGCCAATTCACAACAAAAGTTATCTCATGACACTTTCCAATTAGAGCAGGTCTAGACCAAACTCTTTAATTAAATTGTAAAATAGAGAGAGCCCAACATTCCCCCTTGAGCAAGCACTTGGCGACAGTGGCGAGGAAAAACTGCCTTTTAGAAGGCAGAAACCTCGGAGCAGACCCCGGCTCAAGATGGGCGGCCATCTGCCTTGACCGGTTGGGTTGAGAGAGAGAGAGAGAGAGAGAGAGAGAGAGAGAGAGAGAGCAGGAGAGCGACAGAGAGAGCAAGGGAGAGAGGCAGAGGGGGTGGGGCGTGAGAGAAGGAGCACACAAGCAGAGATGCATAGCAGCAGTAATAATACCAGAAGTATCGAAATGTAGATAATGATAATGACAATGAAGTATACAGAAGGTATTATGGTGATTTTGATAACAATGGTAGTGACAATAATGGTAGTAGCTGTACTGAGTCTTAACAGATTTAAATCAGATTATGACTAAACAGTAGTAATTGCAGTAGGTTTTGAGCAGGACGACAGCAGGACCGCAGCAGGAGGTCCAGTCATGATCGCTAGGAATCTGCGGGACAAGAAAGCACAGGGACTCCAGGGAAGAAGTTGAGTTAGTAATATGCATTAATGGGACATGAATGTGTGCAGAAGGAGAGGGAGAGGAAGAAAGAGCTCAGTGCTTCATGGGAGGACCCCGGCAGTCTAAGCCTATAGCAGCATAACTAGGGGCCGGCCTAGGCCAGCCCTAACTATAAGCTTTATCAAAGAGGAAAGTTTTTAGTCTACTCTTAAATATAGAGAGGGTGTCCACCTCCCGGACCGAAACCGGAAGATGGTTCCATAGCAGAGGAGCTTGATAACTAAAGGCTCTGGTTCCCAGTCTACTTTTGAGGACTCTAGGAACCACAAGTAGCCCTGCATTTTGGGAACGCAAAGTTCTGGTGGGATAATAGGGTACTATTAACTCTTTAAGATAGGATGGTGCCTGACCGTTCAGGGCTTTATAAGTGAGGAGGAGAATTTTAAAATCTATCCTGAATTTTACAGGTAGCCAATGTAGAGAAGCCAGAACAGGAGAAATATGGTCTCTCATGCTGGTTCTTGTCAGTAGTCGTGCTGCAGCGTTCTGGATTAGCTGGAGAGTTTTTATGGATTTACTGGGGCAGCCTGATAGAAGGGAGTTACAGTAATCCAGTCTAGATGTAATGAATGCATGGACTAATTTTTCTGCATCTTTCTGACTCAGGATGTGCCTAATCTTTGCGATATTTCGGAGGTGAAAGAATGCAGTCTTTGAAATATTTGCAATGTGCGAGTTAAAGGACATGTCCTGGTCAAAGATAACTCCTAAATTCCTTACAGTGGAGCTTGAGGCCACGGCTAAGCCATCTATCAATGCAATATCACTGCATAAGTTATTTCTAAGGTGTTCGGGGCCCAGAACAATAACTTCGGTTTTGTCTGAATTGAGAAGTAGGAAGTTGCTGGTCATCCAGGTTTTTATGTCTTTAAGACATGCCTGAAGCTTGACTAGCTGATTTGTTTCATCTGGTTTCATTGATCAGCAGTCTGTCTGTCACCTGCCAGTCTGTCTGTCTGTCTGTCTGTCTGTCTGTCTGCCTGCAGTGTGCTCTCAAACTGTAGACTCTGTGAGGGACCTCTGAAGGGTTTCCTCTGAGGTGTGACCTCGTGAGGTGTTCACCTCAGGTGTGCCCCCTTCAGTCAGCATGTGTAACTGCCACACCTGTGAAAAACCATGTGCAACCGCAGAATATTAAAGTGTTTCATCTAAGAAACTTCGTCAGGGACAATTAAAAATAAACCATCCAGTAAGTCAGTGATCGAGCAGAGCAGACTGATAATAATATAAACTATAATGATAATTTGCAGTTTCTTTCTAACATCTTCACTTCCTGTTTGCAATTTGGTTAAGTTTAGCAAACACAAACTTTTGGTTTTACACAAGATACAAACAGCAGTAATAAAACAATCATCTCAGTTTAAGCTGCAGAGAAGGCGTGAGCTCTGCAGGGAGACGGCAGACGTCCTTCAGGTGCAGGACGTGAGCTCCACCCGCTCCACCTGCTCCACCTGCGCACACACCAAGGTCCTTTCAGAAACTTGAATCAGTTCACTTTCACGTGTTGGATAAACGCTGGATGCATGTTGGATGCTTGACGCAGCAGCCGTGGTGCCGCTCGATGTCTGAGCTTCTCAGAGTTCTTTGCTCCCTGAGACGTGTTGCAGGCCCGTGGCGTTGGACCTGTGGGACGTGTTGAGATGGTTCAGACATTTGGTGAAGGTGTCTCCTGCTCCACAGCCCAGAGCAGGCTGAGGGGAAGGAAGTGAAGAAGCTTGTTTGAGAAGTTGTTGGTCAGCATGTGGACTGATGACGTGTCTTCGTCCCACAGGTACGGGGACATGGTTCCGAACACCATCGCGGGGAAGATCTTCGGCTCCATCTGCTCTCTGAGCGGCGTGCTGGTCATCGCTCTGCCGGTGCCCGTCATCGTGTCCAACTTCAGCCGAATCTACCACCAGAACCAGAGGGCGGACAAGATGAGAGCGCAGCAGGTCTCAGTGTTTTCAGTCAGTTAGGGGACCTGAAGGTCCCACACCTCCCGCCCACCTTCCCTAAAACCTTCACCTGGTCTCATCAGTCCAATGAGCTTCCAGTCTAAACCTGAGAGCTTAAGGACAAAAGATGAAGTCTGACAGGCTTCACTTTAACCTCAATGCTCCCCAACACTGTGTGTGTGTGTGAGTGAGTGTGCGTCTCTGTGTCTGTGTGAGTGAGTGAGTGTGTGAGTGTGTGAGTGTGTGTGTGAGTGTGTGTGTGTGTGTGTGTGTGTGTGTGTGTGTGTGTGAGTGAGTGAGTGTGTGAGTGAGTGTGTGAGTGTGTGAGTGTGTGAGTGTGTGTGTGTGAGTGAGTGTGTGAGTGTGTGTGAGTGAGTGAGTGTGTGAGTGTGTGAGTGTGTGAGTGTGTGTGAGTGAGTGAGTGTGAGTGTGTGTGTGAGTGAGTGAGTGTGTGAGTGTGTGAGTGTGTGTGTGAGTGTGTGTGTGTGTGAGTGTGTGAGTGAGTGAGTGTGTGAGTGAGTGTGTGAGTGTGTGTGTGAGTGTGTGTGTGTGTGTGTGTGTGAGTGTGTGAGTGTGTGTGAGTGTGTGAATGTGTGAGTGTGTGTGAGTGTGTGTGAGTGAGTGAGTGTGAGTGTGTGTGTGTGTGAGTGTCTGTCCGTGTGTGTGCTGACGGTGCTGTTTTCCTGTGTGTTTCTGTCTGACAGAAAGTGCGTTTGGCTCGGATCCGCATGGCGAAGAAAGGAACAGCCAACGCCTTCCTCCAGTACAAAGAGGACCGATCACTCGAGGTGAGACACACACACACTCACACACACACTCACTCACTCACACACACTCACTCACACACACACACACTCTCACACTCTCACACACTCACACATTCACATTCACACACACACTCTCACACACAGTCACATCTTGCTGTCCAGCAGGACGGCTGGATTCCCATCAAGTTAACTCAGACTGTGATGGAGAGAGAGGAGCAGAAAAAAGAACAAACTGAGAGAGAGAGACAGAGATGAGAGAGAGACAGAAATGAGAGAGACAGAGATGAGAGACAGACAGAGATGAGAGAGAGACAGAAATGAGAGAGACAGAAATCTCAGAGCAGGCAGACTGTCAAAAGTCCAAATCAACTGATAAATTTGTTATTCAACTTGATCTGAAGAAGGGACTCCAGAGGCAGAAGACATCTTCATGTGTTATCTTGTCTGACCGTGTGAGAGACACGCAGAGAGGCAGACAATGAAGAGACAGACAGACAGACAGACAGACAGACAGACAGATGAGGAGCAGCTGGCTCAGCACTTTGGAGTTCAACCAATAACAAGAACATCACAGCAGCTTTTCTCAACTTGGCAACACAACAATGGAACCACATCAGCTCCACCAGCCTGCCAGGCAGGGAGACAGACAGAGAGAGAGACAGGTACGAAGACAGACAGAGAGACAGGTACGAAGACAGACAGAGAGACAGGTACGAAGACAGACAGACAGACAGACAGTCAGACAGGCAGAGAGACAGGTAAGAAGACAGACAGAGAAACAGACAGACACAAAGACAGGCAGAGAGACAGGTAGGTATGAAGACAGACAGACAGGCAGGCAGGCGGGGAGACAGACAGGCAGACAGGCAGGCAGACAGGCAGACAGGCAATCAGGCAGACAGACAGACAGACAGACAGACAGAGAGACAGGCAGGTACGAAGACAGACAGACAGGCAGGCAGGCAGGCAGACAGACCAGCAGACAGACATACATACAGACAGACAGACAGACAGACAGACAGACAGACAGGCAGGTATGAAGACAGACAGACAGACAGACAGGCAGACAGACCAGCAGACAGACAGACAGACAGACAGACAGTCAGACAGGCAGTCAGACAGACAGACAGGCAGACCAATAGCAGAACAGATGACTTTGTACACATTACATGCTGTCAGAGCTGCAGACTCTGAGTCCTCCTGTTTAGTATGCAGACCAACAAAGAATCTGAATATCCTGAACGTGAACTTAACTTCCTGTTCCTTCAGCCAGAGGATCAAACGCTCACTGAGTTTCAGTGTTTTATCAGTAAGATGGCTTTAAACGTCAGGTAGAGAGTGGATCACACACTCACACACTCACACACACACACACACACACACACACACACACACACACTGATATCATCGAGTCCTAATCCGCCTCCAGCTTGGAGCAGGAAAGAGGGATGACTGTTGGATTTAAAGAGTGCATAATGAGGGTGAAGAGGAGGAGGAGGAGGAGGAGGAGGCTGGACTGAAGAGGGAGATGGGTGAGGAAATAAGAGGATGAAGAAAAGGAGGAGAGCAGCCGTTCAGAAAAAGGAAAATGAGGAGAAGACGAGGGAGGGATAAGAAGAGAGAGGAAGCAGGTTAACACACACACACACACACTCTCACACTCACACACACACACACTCACACACACTCTCACACACACACACACACACACACTCACACACACTCTCACACACACACTCCTCCCGCTCTCTCTCTCTCACACATACGTACACACACACATACACACACACTCTCACACATACACACTCCTCCCTCTCTCTCTCTCTCTCACACTCTCACACACACACACACACACACTCACACTCACACACACGTACACACACACAAGCAGCGATCAGCTCGGTGCTGAAGGAAGATGGAGGGGATCAGATTAAACTGAAAACACTTCAGGACAGTGAAAAGTGACCTTTTGAATGTTGGAGGATGAAGAGATTCACCTTCAGTCCTGCCTACATGAACACTTTCCAGACTGCGTGAGTCTGATGAAGATGAAGTTTGTCCTGAAGGTGGCGCCAGTCAGTAAAAGCTGAACGGCTCCTCCCCGAGGGAGAAGGAACATGACAGCAGAAGCTCTCCTTTATGTTACTTTACTTTACTACTACTTATGTTACTACTTTACTATTTCAGCGTAATCAGCATTCAGAGTGTCAGGGTCCTGGAGGAGGTTCCAGGGGGAGGATCCCCTTTCTGTCCTGAAGCACAGCCAAGGTCAGGTCAGATGGGGGTCAGTTTACGGATCCTCGACATGAGAACCGCTGGGAGCCACTGCTGTAGTTTGACAGCCTTTCAGAATTGGCTGATGTAAAGCTGTTCTTTATCAAACCCTGATGTTATCACTGTGTGTGTGTTTTGTGTGTGTGTGTGTGTGTGTGTGTGTGTGTGTGTTCAGGACCAGGACAGCGACAGCACGGCTCTGTGTGTGAAGAACCGCTCGGCGTTCGAGCACCAGCACAACCACCTGCTGCACTGTCTGGAAAAGACGACGGTGAGGCTTCATCTCGCCGTTCACATCTCGCACACACACTCGCACACACCCACACACCCACACACACCCACACCCACACACCCACACACCCACACACTCCTCAGGGTTTGTCTGACCTCCTCCCTGTCCTCACAGAACCACGAGTTCACGAATGAGATCACCTACAGCGAGCTCTGTATGACGGAGTCGGTGGGCTGCAGGACCAGCCGCAGCACCTCCCTGTCCAGCCAGCAGGGGGCGCAGAACAACTCCACCGGCTGCTGCCCCCGCCGGGCCAGGAGGAGAGCCGCCATGCGACTGGCTAACTCGACGGTGTCCGTCAGCCGGGGCAGCGTCCAGGAGCTGGACACCCTGCACATCAAAACCACCTCCATCCCACCACAAACGTGAGCAGAGATGATGACAACCACAACAATAATTCAGATGATTCGAATAATAATTCACAACAGATGAGTAAAGATGAACGCAATCAAATACACTCGTGCACATTCTGAAGTATCGCATTAGAAAAGATCAATACAAATGATAAGATTAAAAAGCTTTGGAACGCATTTTGCAAAAAGTGTTACTTTATCTAAAGAAAATGTTAATTCAAATGACAGAAATGACGTCTGGTTTGGTCTCTGTTGGCTAACAACTGGCTTTGCTTCTGTCACGCAGATGAAAACACAGCTGTCATGGCACCGCCACATAAAACACACTTTGTTCTTTCAGATAAGGCCACATGCACACACACCGCGCAACATTTTACAGATTCCAGTTAATTAATTGAGACAATTAGACAAAAACTGTAAAAAATGAGAAACTGTGCCGACATCCTGAGCGCTTTTCTCTCCTCAGGCGTTCCAGCCTCAATGCCCAGACGGGGGACCTGAAGCTGAACTGCGGCGAGCAGGATTTTACCGCTGCCATCATCAGCATCCCCACGCCACCCGCCAACACCCCAGACGAGAGCCTCCCCCCATCACCCGCCCCCATACCCGGCATCCTGCGCAACACCCGAGCCACCGCCTACACCCAGGACACTGTCAAAATCTCCTCCTTATAACCTCGGACCACGCCTGTGGCTTCCCCCTCGACGCCCATCCACCGCCCCACTGGCCAACCTCGTACATGGACTCTGGACTTCCTTTGAACCTCTGATCCTGAACCTGGGGCACTGCTAGCTGAGAATTTGGGGGCAGAGACTCCTCAGACAGATACTTTGAGTACAACTGCAGCAGGTTTCTTTCACTTGCTGTCACCAGGAAACAACAACCAGATGGAGCCGGGAAATCAAGCAAAAATCAGAGGTGAGGAATTTGAAAAGGAACAAAAACCTCCTGAAGACTTTCCTCAGTCTTCAGAATCAGCTCCTCATGAGTTTTAGACCCCAACATGCACTTACCTCCCTTCCTTTTGAATCTGATCGCACAAAACCAGGAGGGTTCATCCTGAACTGATGGTGGAAAACAAGTCTTCAAGTGACCCTCTGGACCCTGAAACCAACCGACCGTTTGTTTCGTTGGGTCTGTTTTTAGGCTCCACTAAACATAATGCTTTATAGGAGGAGTATAAAGGACAATGTAGAGGACGAGGTCTTACTTTTCAAACCCGACATAAACTGGCTGAGTGTTCTTATTCCGAGAGAAGTTGAGGAAATGTTGGGCTCAGCTGGTTTAGCATCAAGCTCATCTGAAGATATGACCGAGATGATCCACCGACCGCCAAACGACCCTCAACCGCTTCAGAGGCCATTTTTGGTTATTTGGATTCTGGTTGTCGAGGGAAAACATGTACAGGTTCTGGCTTTGCTCAAATCAGGATGTTTTCTTTCGCGACAGACGGATCTTCAGTCCTGTTTGCAGCGAAAATGTTGCTTGGCTGGTTGAAGTTTTGGAAATCCTTTGCTTGAAATGTAAAAGTTCCAGGTTAAGACCCCATAAATAGTTGAAAATGTGACTTTGACTGGGATGAAAGATGACTTTCAGGATGATCTCTTCAGAGGCTCTGAGCCACTTCAGGTCACATTCTGAGGAAAGGAACTGAGCGAGAACTCTTGAACTTTTAAACTCATGATCCAGACGCTGCTGAAAAACATGAATCTAACACATGAACTGAACTCAACTGGGTTTAACTGATCTATGCTGAGCCTGAATACTGTTCACACAACTGCACTGAGCTGATCTTAGCTCCAAGGAGCTGAGCTGGGCTAAAGCGAACTGGACTGAGCAGCGCTGGACTTCCACACAGGGTCAAGAGAAGGGTTCTGGACTGGTTTAATGAGGTCTGGTCTGGCTGTAGCTCAGACGTGTTTGTCAGTGTGACACTGACTTCCAAACTAGGAACGAAAGCCTTTTACTTTTCAAAATATGCAACATTACAACAAGCAGGAAAATAGCATCAACACATGAACCCAATAATAATAATAATAACAATAACAATAATAATGTGTGTGTTATGAAACTACAGTAATTATTGCAGGGAACATAATGTAAAGCAATTAAGAAATTCATTTGTTATGTGATCTTTTCAGCGAAACAGAAGACACAACAAGTATTCTGCAGCAGATTTAAAGCGCAAAGGGAAACGCAGCACCAACAGCTCTTCAGCTTTAGCATCATGTTTGTCCCGATGACGTGCACTACGGCAAGAAAAAGGTGTTTTTTCTACACATTCACTCATGTTGCTTACATGTTAGCCCTTAATGTGACGCAACACTCAACAAGCAAAAAGGTCATTTAACCCGAAGCTGAGTCCTGTCCCAAGTTAGCATGGAGGGTTTCTTCCATTAGTCTTTCTGAAATATTGAAACCCAGTTGCCAAAGCGAACGTAGGCACTGTGCATTTCTGCAAACCAGAGAAACGTTATGTTTATGTTGTCACAACGCTGTGCTTAAGATCTGGTTAGGTTCAGGCACAGCAAAACACTTCAGGGCTATGAAACGTTTCGGCTTAAAATATCGGGTTTTGTACCAAGGTTGATGTGGTAAGTACATGACAAACAAAACAAAACAAAACAAAACACATCTGTGGTTCACAGAAACACAAAGTGTGAACATTTTATTGTGACTGAGTTTTTCTGTTCACAATCTGAAATTATAGTGAAAGTATGATCTGGATTGTAATCTAAGATCCGTTCAGCATTTACACCGACAAGCTTCTGAAACAAAATCGGTTTACTTCAGTGGAATCGCTGCCATCAGCCGATTAGCTTGTGGCCGATTAGCTTGTGGCCGATCAGCGGCTAATTCTGCGTGTGTTTCTGTCAGACTCAACTTTCACGAGTTAAACCGCTGACCAGTAACAAAACATTTTGAGAATACTGGACTTAGTTTGACCGCTAGTTTGGAGCTGCTGTGAATGTAGTGCTGGTGGTTAGCTTGCCAGCTAAAGTAGTTCACCAGTTAGCAGTGACTATGTCACAAAGCTAACTTTGCTGTCATAAATCTGTAGGCAATACTTGAAAAAATACAATTTCAGTGAAGTGATGCCATAGTCAGTCACATCTGACCTGCAAATGACCACAAACAAACATTAACATATTACTGTGCATATTTTTCTTAACACTGATATTAAGTTTTAGGTTGCAAGAAAGACTGATAGAAGAAACCTGAGCAAGCAGCAGAAGAGAGAGGAACATAACATGTCTCCATGCAGCTAATGGGATATGTTACGTTGTGTCTGGACTGTGCAGGTGTTGAAAGTGCTTCCTGCTTGTAAAACTAATCCAGCTGTGGATTAAATACAACACGTCCTTCTTAAAGAGTGTACGCCATCGGTCACATGTGACTTCAGCTGTAGTATTTGGTGCAGCGTTTCCTCAGCCAATCAGAAGCGAGTGTGAGCGAGTGACACACGGACGGGAGACGAGTCGTACATACTGTAACATATTTTGTATCATAAACTTTCACCTGCATCTTCCAATCAAATCCTAAAGCCCAAAAAAAGGAAAAAAAAGAGACATGAAAGTCGTCGGGTATCTGACTGCTGTCCCTCCGTGCATGAGCCTCGTACAGTAGAAGTAGCACTACTGATCATAGGAATTTATCAACCATATCAGACAAAAAGCTAGAAAAAGAAAAACAACACACACAACACAATGGGAAAAAAAATCATTTGTTCTTTTGCATGATGACTCCCATTTTTTTCTCTCCTATCAGTCATTGGTTTGTTCTCCTCATCCTGCCCCTCCCCCCATCCCAAAACTTTTCAAGACGAGTGTTTGCACCACAGAGAAAAGTGTACGTTAGATTACGAGAACTAAAAGAGATTATAGAAATGAGTTTCTGAGTTCGAAAACAAAAATTCAGGCATGTTCCTCGCCAGAATGCAAAGTGTGTGTGTGTGTGTGTGTGTGTGTTTGTATGATGAGCAGTCACAAATATGCATGGATACCGTTATAGGTATTTTATCTGTTTTCTCCTGCAGTTTAAAGACAGACGACTGAGAGGGGAGACTGGACAGACTGTCTGCTCACTGGACACGACTTCTTCTCTTGTTTAAACTCTTTCTTCATGTTTTGACTTTGTTTGTTTGGAAGCTGGGGCTCCCAGCAGGCCATTATTTAACAGTTAAATTACCATTTTTATCAGTAACAAACAACTAACCCGTTCCAACTAGGACCACAAAAGTATTCACTTCCACCATAATGAGTCTCCTTAATATTTTTTTGATTGATAAAATAATCCCACCTCAAGGCTAACTGAAAACCTTTTTCTTTCTTTCTTCCTCTCACTTCTAACAGTCTTCTTCAATGAATGGAGAAACCTCAAATGTGGTTAAAAGCTCCAGAAAAAGATAGGAAGTGAGATTTGTGTTGGGACTATAATGTTATGGCTGATGCAGCCATACAGTAGCACATGTTTCTAATCTAATCTCTAATCCCTCACTTTAAGCAGTCAATTTATGACCTGAAATCGTTGAATACACTCCTTCAAATCACTAATCTGAATTTAAAACTATCAAAACTGTTTTCTGTTAAATTTCCTAATTAATGAATTTATGTCCCCTTTGGCCTTCCGTACACAGTTTAAACAGGATTTTCTGGGTTTATTCCATCAGGCAGCAGCTTTAGCTGAATTTGTTCAACGTGTTTGCAGTTTTCCACGTCCTGACACTGGCTTCTAAAATTCTGTGTTACTCACTGATTAAAACAGTCCTTCTCAAATAGTGGGGCATGCCCCCCCCCAGGGGGTACGATGCCAGGGGGGGCGCGTGTGACCCTGGGGAACATGCTTTTTTTGCCGTACTAGAATAAAGTGTAATTGCACATCCCCTACAGTAGTTGGCAGTGGCGCTCTCATCGTCAGAGTGTGCGCAGGGAGTATTAGCTCTGTGGTGTAGCGGTTTCTTTGCACCGAGCAGGCGATATGAAGTGCAGTAAACGAACCCTTAAGAGACAACATGAAGACATTTTTAACAGGGATGAGAAGAAAGGCGGAGAGAGACGAAGATAATGAGACAAAAGTAACTCGAGGAAATATGACGAAGCATATGTAGCTTGGCTTCACTGTGACAGCAGTGGGAGACGACAGACCGGTGTGTTTACTGTGTCTAAACATGCTGGCAGCGGACAGCATGAAGCCAAATAAATTAAGGCGTCACTTGAAGACATTACATCCCAATCATGCTGATAAGCCGCTGGAGATTTTTCAGCCAAAACGTGCCGAATATTGCCAACAATCATCCCGCTTTGTGAATGCTACTTCAGTAAACCAGCGAGCACTGTTAGCATCCTATTATTACATATTATTATTACTATTATTTATAGTCGCGGGGGGGGGGGGGCGCGAATTGTACTTATGGCCCCACACTGTACTGCTTTCACATGTTTATGGCTTTTGCTAAAGAAAAGGATTAATTTTTGTAGGGCAGAATTTGCTCTCTACATTTTTATTGTGCTGATCAGAACAGCAGTGCAGAACAGGACGCGTTCAGAGGTGGGACCAGCTGCTCTAAACCAACAGAACGATGCAGGTATTACAGTCTGATGTCTGGAGTTATGGCCGTGACTTTTCCAGCTTAAACTGAGCGTTAAGTTACTCATAAATATTCTAACTGCTGTTTTTATTAGATCTGTTTTTTGTCTTATTTCATCTGAAGTGCTGTTTATGCGCCTGGAGAGCAACGTCAACAAACCAACAAGCTGCATTTATCTGACGAAACATGACAAAGCACATCAGTTTAATGCTGAGGAGACAAATGGGGGTCAATAGATAACCTGCAGGCGAAAAGCAGCAATTCACATGCTTCAGAGTTGATGAGTTTTTTATCCGGTGAGCTGATGGACTGTGACGTTCAGTCTCACAATGAATGAAAGGAGAAAACAGCATTAAAGCACAGAGGTGTATATTCCATTCCACTAATAAAGACAACAGAAACCAGTTCATGTTGTGCTTTGTCTCTGTTTATGGACGTCCATCCTCAAGCAGAACTTCCATCCAGCTTTGGTTCATAATGTCTGGCTCAAACTACTTCAGTATCATCTTCCCAGGACAGAAAATTCAGGACGGATTCAGGACAAATCCATGAAGGTGACGTGTACACTCAGTGGATGGAATCAGAACCTGATGGAGCAGCGACCTCTAGTGTCCACAATGTGAATGACAGATCCGATGAACTTCAGCTGGAGCACCGAACTGATGGAGCCGAAGTGATCACAGTGTCATGCTGCCTCATCAAACCCACGTCTGGACCTCTGACGGTTTCATATCTCCAGTATTGGGAGCTTCAGATTTCAGAGGAGACGAGAGACATGCCAACATGCTGATATGTCATGGTTTCCAGTTTTTACTGATTGGCTGACACACTGTGGTCACTAGAGGTCGCTGCTCTATCAGGTTCTACTCATACTTCACTGAATCTAAATCTTACTGCATCCAAATCTCAAGCAGTATTTCGGTGTAGATGATGGCCTTAAAAAGTTTAGAGGTGTGACAACAGAAAACATGTAACAACAAGTGGATGTTTAAACCTAACTGACCCTGATTAACTTAAATCAACCTTCAGGTGCTGCTGTTGTATTAAAACATGAGACAAATAAATGATTGGTGCAGATAAGTTCATTGGGAACGTTGCTGACGCCTGATTGTCTGGCAGGTGAGAAGCAGGAAGAACTTCAACCTTCTCAGAATGAACAACATACAGTTGAACACCTCGCAGCCACATGCAAAAATCAGCTCATCTGTGCAGTCAGTGAGTCACTTCAACCTGATGAGGACCCATCATGAGACGACTCAGGATGATTCACGAAGAAGCTTGTAAATTATGGCCAAAGAAGAGTAAGAGCAGAGTTAACTCCACCTGATGCTCCTGCGGCCACCTTTGGCTGTAGCTGTAGCTGCTGTTAGCTCAGTCAGTGGGTCTCAGCTTCCCTCCCCTCCTCTCCTTCCTGTCCACAGCTGGACAGCAGACTGGGACTCTGAGATCCGTGGAGGCCATTTTAATGACAGGTGTGAGAAGACACGGCAGGTGGGGACAGGAAGCAGGTGAAGCAGCAGAGGACAGAGAGACTGTAGAGCAGGAATATTTTATATTTTCACATCTCACTCTGTGAACTGACCAAACCACAGGTGATCATGGGAAGACAAACCAGGACGGGTTTGGGGACTTTTAGTTTGTTTTCTGTCTTGCTTGAATGAAGGATGTTTTACAATGTTTTACAGTTAAAAGAGAGAAGCTTTAGTTCAGAAGGTGAATGGTTGTATTTCACTGAAATTTCATATCTTACGAATTGCATCTTTACAACTCAATAATCTAAAATATAAAACATTATGTAACATGTAAGTAAGGTGGCATCTCACAGCTTCACATGAAGACAAATTTACTGTGGGGGCAAAAAGCAGCCAGCAGCGTTTAGCAACCACAGAAAAAAGCTTGGTTTCCTGTTGTTAGAGTATAAATCAAGACTGCAGGTCTCAGGAGAATCAAACCTTCAACCAAACATGGAGAGCTTGAAAACTGCACTGAAACATTTTGCTGATTATGTCTCAGCAACAGCTGGGGTCTACACCACAGTGATCGTGATTTTTACTTACCATGTTTTGCTTGAAAAGGACTTGGCTTGCACCTGCAAAGAGCAGTCCAGAGACTGCTGGTTATACATGTTCATGCCAGCAGTTTTGATCTTTATCTTGATGCTGTGGATGGACAAAACTTTTCAGAGAATCTTCAAATACCTATGTGGAGGTTGTTTGGAATTCTGTTGTAGTCGTTGTAGTGGTACTTGTATTTGTAAGTGTCTGTCCTGTTGTGTTGTTTGCTACCGCCTTCTCAAAGCAGCGTTTCTCGCCTCACTGTGGGCTGTATCTGTGTTAATCGATGGAGACTGGTATGTTTGCTGTCACAATAATCAGACTGAACATAAGGACTTAGCCTGTCAGAACAAAGCTAACATCACAGCTGAAGAACAAGGAATCCTCACTGAACTGGCAAACGATTCAAGGGTGAGTTTTCATCTTTCTTTATCAACGACGTCAAAGTTGGTGTTGTTCTTATCAGAAATGGCAACAGGCAGCTTTTTACTGGGAAGGTTGGCCAGTAAACTCTGGAAAATAACAGCTTTGATACGTCTTGTTTAACACCACTTTTATCAGAAATAAAACATTTGTTGTGCTGTTAAGAACAATAGATTCCAGTATAATCTTCATAACAATTAGTCATCATGCATTTTTAATGAGTTTCACAGATATTTTCTGAATGAAAGGATGTTGTAATAATACACTCTTACTGATGGTGTTTTTTCAGGTTATTGGCTGGAGTCTTCTGCTTGGCATCACATTTCTGGCAGCCTTCATGTCATCGATACCATTTAGGAAATGCAGCTCATGCTGTAAGACAGAGAAATGCAGGTCATGCTTTCGTTTTGAAGAGACTGTTTTGGAAGAGATTGTTTTGGAAGAGGGGGAAAAATTGATTCCAGAGACACTGAGGGCAACTGCAAAAGAGAAGATGACAGAAAAACTCCAGAACCATAAGACTAATGAAGAATGGGGAAAATGTTTTGATGTCGCCGAAGAAGTAGTTAGAGAGATATCAACACACGCTGGAACCCGTGACTGCGCTTCTCCTCCACAAGCTGGACCCTCTGGGTCCTCTTCTCCTTCACAAGCTGGATCCTCTGAGTCCTCTTCTTCTTCACAAGCTTGACCCTCTGGGTCCTCTTCTCCTTCACAAGCTGGACCCTCTGAGTCCTCTTCTCCTCAAGCTGGATCCTCTGGGTCCTCTTCTCCTCCACAAGCTTGACCCTCTGAGTCCTGTTGTTCTTCACAAACAATTCTATCTACTGATGATAATTAATAGCTGACCCACAGAGCAAATCAATACATTAATAACTTCTAAATAATATAATCTATTACTTTATTAATAATTTAGAGGTCTTTTAATATTTAACATTTTAACCACAGAAATTTTAGTTCATTCATTCATTCTTCATTTATAATACTTATTATTAAACTGTTTGCTTAGTTTAATTCATTTATCTCTGTAAAAGTTTATATTAATTATTCTGGTGGCATCCTGCAGACTTCATACTTTTGGAACATGGAAAGAACTATTTACTAAAGTACAGTTTTGAGGTACTTGTACTTTCCTCGACTATTTTCATTTCCTGCTACTTTATGCAGTTTCTCCACTGCATTTCAGAGGTAAATATTGTAGTTTTTACTCCAGTACATTTGTGTGTTTCTTTCAGATTGAGGCTGATAATACAAAATACAAATACAAGAGTCTTAATATTGATTAAAGTAAAGCTTTATCGAATGAATACACAAAATATTTGTTATTCACTTTGACCTCTGATGCTGCAGAACATGAACTTTCTGGACGATTTGATTGCTAACAACAAGAAGGCCTCAGTCCTATACATCATCAAATGCTCTTGGATGTGGACTTGCCTACATCGGCAGACCCAGACCCCCAGACGGTCCATAAGCAATCATGACCTCATTTTAAATGGAGTCGAAGTGAGAGCGAGACACACTTGTTGAGGACAAAAGAGGAACTCCTGTATGTTACACTTGTTATATGAATTATATCATGTGATTTAATGTGATATAATGTGAGATGTGAGTTCATATTTGTTCGTGTGCTGTTTGTGACTCGTGACTGTTTGCAGGTTGGAGTCAAAATTCACAAGCGGCTCCACAGTAAATAAAGTTATAACAGTCAGCTCCATGTACAACATAATTCCACTGTTCTGGTATTTGTACAGGCTCTACTGATGCTAATACTTTACAGTACAGAGTACTTCTACACGGTGGTATTATTACTACAGTAACAGTCCCGAGTGCTTCTTCCACTGTTGTTCTGCCGCTAAATGAAAAGAACTGCTGGAGTTTGCGTGGTTTTCAGTGGCGCAGTGAATCATGGGAGATCAGGTGTGACCAGTCTTCACTCTCTCTGCTCTCTTTGATCCCTTCTGTCGTCAGTTTCCTCGTTCTCGTCACCAAATCTTTGTCTCCTTCAGAGCCGCCCTTTTCTTCCGGTCCGAACGCGTTTAAACCGGCTCTGACGGCGATTCGGTACGCGTAACGACACTATAACGAGTTATAAACCGTCTGTACTGTTTCATTCGCGCTACGCTTGCTGTACCTGGCGGACGGAGACACCTGTCGCCGCTCACCTGTCGCCGCCATGTCCGCGGGACAGTGAATACAGCAGAGACTCACCGGGAGAAACGACGACACAAACCGAAGGGGTCATAAGGGAAAAAGGGACAAGCGGGGACTCGAGGCAACATGGACTTAATGGATTCAGGAGGAAAGTTCAGTCCCGTAGAGGTGAGTCTAGTACCGGTGACGTCACGGCCTGCGCGGGTTTGTCGGTTTCACCTGAGACAGAAAGCAGACGTGCCGCAACAGTCACTCTGATGGATCAACAAGGCCTCAGACTCACAACAATCAATAACCTGATAGAAACATTAAAGAGCAACACTCTTTGTGTTCAGTTATTCGGTGTTATCAGTCTTCATAGCCAGCTGAAAGTTTAACTGAGAGACAAACATCATCAGCTGGGGCACTAAATGAGCTTAAAGGTACAGTACGGCATTTTGTTGTTGTCCTGTTGATTTTCAGCAGACAAACAAACATAAGATGTAAGTCAGACCAGAGTGTCAATACAAACAAGAAGCAGACACAACAGACTCCAGTTTTTATTGTGAATTAGCTGATATTGTCTGTATAATAGTTAGTTATGTTTCAGAGTCAGTGAAGTTAAAGGTACAGTCCCACAAAGTTTGACGGACTGAAGTGTCCTGTCAGGATGGTCTCACAGGACTCCTAACAACAACACATTCAAAAAGAAAACGTCTTTGCATCAGAGAAACTTCCTCTTCTGAGGGAAACGAGTCAAATCTCAACAAGACTCCAATATTTCAAAAGATATTAAGACGTAAAATATAAATAAACTAATGATTTTTCAGTTCAGACTGCCTGAGGTGACTGAGGAGCTAAAATTTAGCACAAAGAACACAGAAACAGCAAAGCAGCTCCCACATGATGGAGAACGTTGAGCTTCTGATGTCATTTCCTGTTCATTTTAGCTCAAGTCTTCTTCAGAGGTCCTCATTGCTCCCGTGATGCTGCTTTCACTGGAAGCGTCCAACATGAGGAGACGAGATCAGGGTCCCCTGGTGGTTAGCCTAGCTTAGCACACAGACTTGGAGCAGAGGGAAACTGTTAGCCACAGCTCTGGGACGAACCCGATCCCGATGGTTTGGAGGTGCGGCTTGACGTCAGTCGGTCTAACAGGACACAACATGCTGACATTCCTGTCCAGCAGCAACGCCCTGCATCACCGTGCAGTTCAGCCGCTTCGCCGTCACTCAGAGGACCTTGATGTCATTGAACTGCTGCCTGTACAACACGATTAGACAGCGAGGCCACAAGGCGCACGAACACTAAACAATGAATGGGCTTCTTGGTGTAGATGTTGCCAAAAATAGTCAGCAACATGGCTGTTGAAAAGCAGTGTTCAGGTGCATTTAGAGTCGCGACTGGCCAAGGGAAGAAGCTGTCCTTTAGTCTGCTTGTTTTGCACCTGATGGATATACAGGCCTCACGGTCAAAGGGGGACGCACCTGTTCTCACCACCTGCACTCAGATAAGTTTCATTCAGTTTCAGTCACCCATTCTGACGCCGGTGCTGATGATGGGGAAGTGGATTTGGTCTGTCCGTCAGCACGTCAGCTGTCTGTCACACACGCTGCATGTGTTCAGTGTGTTCATGTGTCATCCTCTCATTTCGCTGTTGGTGGTCAGTGAGGTGTGACGCAGTGTGTTGACATGTGCCTCAGACAGCATTATGTAAAGCGTTATGAATGGGTTATAATGCACTATGAATGCCCCCATGACGCATTACAGATGTCACCAGTTATTTTTATTACCGCTTGATTGGATTCATTGCTTGTGTAAAACATGTGTGCAGGTGTTCAGTCTCCTCCCTCTGTCTGTCTCTCCATCTGCAGGACCGGGACTGGGACACCACCCTTCAGTTCCTGCCGGCCCCAGACTCCAAGCAGCTGGAGAAGAAGCCGGGCCACAGGAAGAAGGTCTGGATCGGAGTGGCCCTGCTGCTGTCAGCTGCTGCTGTGGCTCTGCTCACCGGACTGCTGGTCTGGCACTTCCACCGTGAGCTCATTGAAACAAGCTTTATTTAAACCCAGAGAGCCAGCAGACAGCATGTCGGCACTGATGCCTCAGCCATCAGCCTGCTGCTGATTCAGCCGATACTCATTTCACTGAGATGTTGGACGTGTTTGTTGTTGTCTCCAGTCTTTGGTGGCAGATTAATTTTCTGCTGACAGAATGATCTGAATTTATGAGTTAAAAAGTTATTAGTGGTGAAACAAGTGGTATAAATTCAACAAAGTTGTTTTAGTCAGTTTTAAAAACGCCCCAGGCCTGAGTTTGACCCTCGTCCTCCTCCGTCTGTCATCAGTACGCAGTGATGTCAGAGTGACGCGAGTGTACATCGGCTCCATGGGCATCAGCAGCCAGCACTTCGTGCCGTCCTATGAAGATTCCAGCAGTCTTCAGTTTGCAAACCTGGCCTCTCTGGTCAGACAGCAGGTGAGACTTCACACGGTCACAAAGCATCATGGGAGCTCAACACCCCTCAGGCTCACCTTTCTGTGTTTCTGTATCTGTTGAGGAGAAAGTTAATGATGCGTCTGTGTGGCCTTTTTATGTTTCAGCTGAAACTGATGTACTCCAAAAACTCAGTGCTGGCCAAATCCTTCAAAGACTCCACAGTCCAGGCCTTCAGGTACTCGTCACGGACCACATATAAAGATAAGAAATGCGAACTGTTCCTTTAAGAATTGAAGCTCCGGCTCAAACTTGAAGCTGTAAATTCCCATTTTGTCTGTGTTCGTGCAGTGAAGGAAGCGACGGAGGCGACAGCGTTGTGGCGTATTACCAGTCAGAGTTCGACATCCACGTCTCCCAGCAGGCTTCACTGGACGAAGCCATCAAGTCTCTGGAGTCGGCAACAGAAAGTCAGCAGGGTCGACATGGACGAGTGCTGCTGAGACCAGCGGACGCTCTGAGCGTCAACAGCGTCGTCTCAGGAGGTTTGACTGCTCAGTGACTCACCGCAGAACTAAACTGCTGTTGAAAACTAGATGCTAAAAAGGTTTGTCAGCTTGAGGGGGGACAAACGAGTCGACAGCAGAAGCTGATGTCCAACACGTCTGAGCTGTGGGAACAAAGTGATGTCAGTCAGTTTCTCCACCCGTCAGTCAAACTAACCCGAACCCTTTCTGTTGGCAGCTGTCGACCCACGCATGATGAGGAGCACTTTATATGGTGAGAACTTACTTGGTTTCTGACTGGTGTTCATACCGAGTTCTCTCAATGTAAAGAGATGGACTTTGTTCTGGTCTCAAGCTGAAGCCAAGAGCTGCAGACTGGAAAGCTGTTGAACATCAGTCCTTCACTGAATTTTAACATGACTCAACATGGAACCGGTGTTGGTGTCCTGGATTCAGTTTTCTTATTTGCCAGGTGTGACCCAGGTGAGGTTTGTATTTCACAGCCCGTCATGTAAAATCATTTTCCCTGTGATATTTTCAGTGAGAAAGTTGTTCAACATCCATGTCAGCGAAGCGGGAGTCGTCCAGTCTCCAGGCTTTCCAGACTCTGCGTACCCACCAAACGTCTACCTGCAGTGGAGGCTGAGGGCCAACCCGGGCCACCGAGTCCGCCTGGACTTCCACACTCTGATCCTGGAGGACAACTGTCAACAAGACTTCATCAAGATCTACGACTCCCTGGCTCCCATCGAGCACCGAGTCCTGACCGAGTGAGACACAAACTAGAACTTCACCAAAGTTTAGTCTTCAGTTAGTCCTGAGAACGTTCAGTCGTCTGCCATCCCTGGTTACAAGTTTGCAGCGTGTTGCTCCTCTCACCTGTGTGCTGTGTTACACCTGAGCAGGACCTCAGAATGGATCTGACAGGACAGCAGAAGGTTTTGACAGCTCCATGTTTGTTCCCTCCCCAGGCAGTGTGGATACCCTCACGACTCTCTGAGCTTCCTGTCGTCTGGAAACGTCATGCTGCTGACGCTGGTCACCAGTGAGGACAAGAACTTCCCCGGCTTCAGAGCCAACTACTCCCAGATCCCCGTGGGCGAGCAAGGTACGGCGACAGGAAGTAGAGTCACAGCAGTGATCAGAGTTATCAGCAACTGTGGGTAGAATAGAATTTATTGGGTCTTTTATTTTCTTCATGCTGCTGTGCTCATCTGTGAAATAATATAATCGTTTTGTTTTTATAAACGGGGTGCACATAACTGGTACGCAGGCACGCAAACGTAACACAAAAACAGGAACGCGAAATGTTGCTACTCGTCTTTGCATACGTGACCATCACGTTATCAACGCGATCAAGTACGCAAAGGGGCGTAGTAACACAAATGACATTTCGCATTCCTGATTTTTGTCGCGCTTGCATGTCTGCGTACCAGTTATGTGCGCCCCGTTTATAAAGAAATAAAGCCCTCAGCCAGTGGATCCCTCATGGTTATTACATTAAACTTTTAATGCTCTGATTGTGATGGTTTCTGTCTGTTAGTCATATGCCCACAAATATACTGAAATTCCTACAAAACATGAAATAATCTCACCAAGCTTTGATGAAAAGAAAGGAAAGGAAGATGTTAAAAAAGGACGAGATGTTCAGAATATTTCAGCAAAAATTGCATTTGATGTTTCGCAGTATTTGCTCTAACTTTATGGTGTAACCTCTGACACGTCGTGGACTCCGTCGGCTGGAGTCTTGACTGCATGCCTGACGTGTCGGTGTGAACTGTCCTGTTGTTCAGAGTGTGGAGGTACCCTGACTGGTGACGGAGGCTCCTTCTCCTCGCCGTTCTTCCCCTCCAACTATCCTCCGCTGACTACGTGTGTCTGGAAAATCGAGGTAAGTCCTCGTTTTGTTCCTCTAATGACAATAACAAGTAAAACTTCCCCTCCCCGTAATGACTGCGGCAGACACAACAGAACAACATACTGATCATTTGAATCATAGCCAGAACTTCACCTGCCATTGAGGTCAATATGGAAAGTTTGTCCTGAGGGTGGCGCTAGAGAAAAGGTCCTGAATTCACTCAAATCTACAGGGTTCCTCCTCTGAGGAACAGAAATGTGATCAGTCTGACTCCTGGAGTGACCTCATAGTGGTTCTAACCGATAGATCAGGTTATCAGATGTATTCAGATATTGAATTACTGAACATTATATATTATTATATTAATGAATATCCTGACTGTTTCATGACAAACAGTAGAACATGACCAGTAGTTTACTCATGGTGTTCTGTTCTCTCTGTGTGTCTTTATTATCTTTTCAGGCCCCAAAGGAAAAGTTTGTGAAGGTTCAATTCAACAAGTTCCTCCTGGGAAATAACAGTGACCAGTGTCACAATGATTATGTGCAGGTCAACAGTCGAAGGTCAGTCGTCAGTGGTTCCCGCCACTCTTTGTTTCTCCTACAGCTTCTTCTCTACACCCCGCAGTTGAACTGAAAGACTTGAGTTCTGACGGGTTGAAACTTGTGACACAGTTCACTTGTGAACACAGTCGTCGTGACTTTGACACGACTGTGGTGAACTGTAGGACTCAGATAGGATAATTAGTGAAGAGTGGACATGTGTGCCAAGACCTGGACATGATCAGAGTGATCTGGATATGCCTGCAGTGACGGGGACATCAAACTTGCACTTGGCTTTCATGTCTCAAGTCTTGACTATGAAGTCTTGAGTTAAATCCCATACACTGGCCAGTAAGTCCAAAATCAAATTACAAGTCAAGACCAGTAAGGTCCAAGTTGAGACCCAATATACATCAGGTCAAGTCCAAGTCCTGAACTTGTGTTTAACATCAACAAGTTGTTATTTTGAGGAATTTAACATGTCAAGATGTCACCAAAGCAGAACTTAAACCTTAACTTTGATGACTTGAGACTTTGAGGCAGAGCATTGCGTCCTAATGACTGAGTCTTTAATTGAATTTAATTTGAGATGTCCTCAGATGGACTCACTACCCTCCTGAATCTTCTTCCTGTCTCTGTAGACTGTGTGGCAGTAAGCGAGGAAGCGAGGTGTTCAGCAGCCAAAGCAACATGATGACCATCAAATTTAACTCGGACTCGTCCTACGTTCACCAGGGCTTCACCGCAGAGTACGAAGCTTTTGTCCCGACGAACCGTAAGTCATGTTTTGACCCAATAACTGCATGTCCTGGCCACTTTCCCAGGCATCGGTTTTCAGGTTGAATCCTTCAGGGCATTTTGGTGTTTAGTGTCTGACTGTTTGATGTCCCCGATCAGCGTGTCCTGGAAGGTTCCAGTGCACCGACAACATGTGCATCAACAAGTCTCTGCAGTGCGATGGATGGAACGATTGTGGAGACGGCAGCGACGAGGACAACTGCAGTGAGTCGGACTGTGGATTGAGAGAACATTAAAAAATCTCACACTCAGTGCATCAGTGTGTATGGATTAATCCATCACAGGCTTTAAGGCTATCAGGGCGCAGATCCACAGACAGGAAGTGAAAAAGCACAGAGAGATGAACTAACCTGTTGTTGCTTTTTCTTTGTGTGTCTGCCCAGTGTGCGAGGAGTCTCAGATGAAGTGTAAAAATGGCCGCTGTAAACCAAAATTCTGGGAATGCGATGGGTTTGATGACTGTGGAGACAACACTGATGAAGAAAACTGTGGTGGGTGAAGCTGAATGGTACATTATAGCAAAAATGTCTGGAATCTCTTCACGGTGTAGTTCAGGTGTTAAAAAGATCTGAATATTTGAAACATAAACATCTCACTGTTATTTTTGTGTGTAGTAAAATGCAAAGCAGGAGAATTTTCCTGCAGAAACAAACGCTGTATCGCAGAGAAGCTCAAGTGTAACGGAAAAGACGACTGCTCAGATGGATCGGATGAGTCCAAGTGTGAAAAATGTAAGGGACAACACTGCAAACAAATGCTTACAAACAAGAAAACTCTTACTTAGAATTCCTCTCTGGATGACCCAGCTCACCTGCACATTTGTGCCCACTGCAATCAGAGCACAGACTGACAGACCCCCCCATAGCACCTGTCACTGTATACTGCACTACTGCACTACTGCACTAACCCCTTTAGGACAGTACTGCACCACACGTGTACGTATACGCTGTGTGTGTATTCTGTTTTAAGTATTTAATACATTACAGTCTACTTGTATGTATTTATTTTGTTTCTCTTGTATATTTTGCCTTCAGTGCTTATTCTGTTCTGACACACCAAATTTCCCCTTTGGGGATCAATAAAGGATTATCTTATTATCTTAATTCTGATAACAGACAGAAATCCTGGTTTGTGTGTTGGCTTTGTCAGTAGTGTCAGTATTAATGTGTGTCTCCTGTGGTTCAGCTCTGGTGTTGCGGCAGTGTTCAGAGTTCAGCTTCCGCTGCAGGGACGGACGCTGCATCAGTAAACTGAACCCAGAGTGTGACGAAGAGCAGGACTGTGAGGACGGCTCTGATGAGGACAACTGTGGTGCGTTTGCCACACACTCACACACTCACACACTCATGACTGTAAGTTATTTGTGCACCCATCTGAGTGTGTGTGTTTGCAGAGTGTGGGACGAGGCCGTACCGGAGCTCTCGTATCGTGGGCGGTCAGGCGTCCCGGGAGGGGGAGTGGCCCTGGCAGGTCAGCCTCCACATCAGGGGTACAGGCCATGTGTGTGGAGCGTCGGTGTTGAGCAACCGCTGGCTGCTGACGGCCGCTCACTGTGTTCAGGACAACGGACCAAACAAGTAGGAGCTCCAAATACAGAGGAACTCAGCAGACCAAAGTGTGACAGGAACAAGCTCTTTAATAATGAATGAAAGTAGAATTTGGCACATTTTTCTGACCGTAACATAAAATGATTAAATTAATGTTCAGTCCACTAAGCAGTTTAAAGGTGACTGAGCTCAGTCAGAGGCTGAGCTGAACTCAAAGATGGTTTGTTGCTAGCTTGAAGCTGACATTTAGCCAGTATATTACAAACAGTTCAGCTGTAAAATTAGTGTGAATAATTCAAGGTGAAAAGTTTCTCTCAGAACAAACCTCGAGGGTGTAGTTTGGCTTCTGGTCAGCGTAAAGAACTCTTCACGTTGAGCAGTACTTTTTGGTGATTAATCCAGTTGCAGTTTAAAAACAGCAAAATAAATTTATCTTTGCCAAATTGCAGTGTTTATTTTATTCGCTTCCAGATCTCTGTGTTGTGATTGGCTGACCGCTTCAGCAGTTTCAGTCTTATATTTGTGCCGCTGTAGATGTGGATACTTTTGATGATACTTAAATAATAATATTCTGAAAATAATTTGTGCTTTTTATTTGTGATGTACAAAAGATTCATGACAGAAATAATAATACTTTTTTATTTCTTCACTACTTGTTACACAAAGTTACACAAAGGCAGCTGTAGTCTGATTTATTTATTTGATTTATGTCAAACTTTAAATCCAAACTGCTGCCTTCCACCAAGGAGCAAACTACAAGATTTTGCAGGATCCTATTAAAGTTATAAGTGTTCTTCCTACTTCCCTGCTGACCAAAGACAAATCATTTTCTGGTTCCAGTGTTTTCTCCGGCAGACGTGACCTCTGACCTCTCAGTTGTGTGTTGGTGCAGGTATTCTCAGGCAGACCAATGGGAGGCCTTGCTGGGTCTGCATGTGCAGAGTCAGACCAATGAGTGGACGGTGAGGAGGAACGTGAGGCGCATCATCGCTCACCACAGCTACAACCCCCTCAGCTATGACAACGACATCGCTCTGATGGAGCTGGACAGCAACGTCACCCTGAACCAGAACATCTGGCCCATCTGTCTGCCCTCCCCAACCTACGACCTCCCAGCAGGGCAAGAGGCGTGGATCACTGGCTGGGGGGCCACCAGAGAAGGAGGTCAGTCAGCACACAATGATGGTGTCGTAATCAGAAATATCAAGGAAAAAAATTCATTTTCACTGTCCTTCACAGGAGGTGACACGCTTCTTGTTCGAGTTGCTGAGCAGAAACTGTAGCTCAGCGATGAGACATTAAACAAAGTCCTACCCACAAAGTGTGATTGACAACTGATTAATTTAGCTGTCTTTATCTGTCTCTTATTACACCCTCTTCAAATCTGAAGTCACAAAGCGATTCACAGGCCAAAAACTAAACAACCGGACTTCAGAACAAGAAGAAGAACAGAAGATTTAGCACAGAAGTAAAACACAATAGATTCACTTGCATTAAAACTGAGCGAAAATGTCAATAAAAATCATTAAATTTGTGGAAAAATGCATACAATTGTTTATAAGAACTGTATATGTAGAATAAAAGCATTATGAGGCAAAGAACAAGGATGCAGAACAAAATGTGTTTGAACCCTGCACCACACCGATTAAACTAGGGTTGAGTCAGGTTTATTTATGTAAAGGGTGGGACGTTTAAAGAGGAACCAAATCCTGAACCCGCATGTGACTGCAGGTACAGAAGTGTTGCTTTCACCATGTGACTGTAAAGCCTGACTCTGATTCTGTGGAATCAGTTTAAAACCTGAGTTTAGTCATCCATGAACAAGTCCTTTAAGATGTGATTGTGTCGTCCGTCAGGCCTTGCCGCGACCATCCTGCAGAAGGCAGAGGTCCGCATCATCAACAGCACAGTGTGTAAGAGTCTGATGAACGATGAGGTCACTGACAGGATGCTGTGCGCCGGAGTCCTCAAAGGAGGCGTGGACGCCTGTCAGGTAACGCCAACCACAAGCACGCTTTAATACACAACCTTAGTGATAACACATTATCACTTTGTCCAACAGTTAGTACTTCAACATCTGCACCAGAGTTCAGCCTGTGACTTTCACTCGCTGATACAGCCGTCACCGCCACATACATCACTACTGCATCTGGGTCATAACGTTCAGTCGCTAGTTAAAAACAGCCGAGACACGAGATAACATTCACAACAGACTCTTTTGTAATTGTGAGTTATCAGAAGGTTTTCAAGTTTCTCCCATTCAAAGCTCAGATGTCTTGCTCTGAATCAAATTGTCAGCGTCACAGAGAGGTTCTATGAAACATTGACGGGAGTGTGGCCAAGTTATTTAACCCTCTGTGGAGAAAAGAAGCCTTGATGCAGGGTTCGTTGGTTCGTCTTATGTGTCTTGTTTACGGCTCTCAGCACTTCCTGTGTTGGATCCTGTCCTGACCTGCCCTGCTTTCACTGTCTTCTCAGGGCGACTCCGGCGGGCCGCTGTCCGTCACTGGCCCCAGTGGGCGGATCTTCCAGGCTGGCGTTGTAAGTTGGGGTGACGGCTGCGCTCGCAGAAACAAACCCGGCGTCTACACCCGAACCAGCAAATACCGGAGCTGGATAAAGGAGCACAGCGGAGTGTAGCCAGGGACCGGTCTTCTGGATTACTCGTTTCTCATGGATGCGTCTGACTGCTTGAAGTCTGTTTTCAGACCAAAATAAGTTTTTATCTTTATTATTGATAACATTACAGCATTGCACATTCATTTAAGCTTTTTAAGGGTTCAAATCATGTATGAATGGATGAATCAAAGTGCAGCAAAGCAGAAGCTGAGAGCAGCTTGCTGATTTCTTTTAGGGAATGATCAGACCACAACCTGTCTTCTTTTTCAATAATAATGATTGTAACTGTAAAATTCAGCGCACTTTGTCATTTCTGAGCTAAACAGCTGATTATGTCTTCTATGAAAAAACGTGCAACATTATCAACGTTTACATAAGTGATAGTGCTGAATATAAATGAACTTTCAGTGCACTGGGGAATGTTCAATTATACAAAAGTCTGCAATGTTTCATATTTTTAGAGTTAAATTTCTATCTTGAGGTAAAAGAGCTTTAAAAGACAATAAGTATCCTCAGCTGCTCTCTGCTGCTGCACAAAACACTAAAACACTTTTCTGAAAAGCTGCATGTCACTCAGGAAATACAGACTCTCAGGAATTCAGCGTTAAAGTGGGATTGTGTTGGGAAGCAGGGATCTTCTCATGCATTTTCAGCTTTGGTCTACCTTGTAGGAGTGTACTGTGATGTTTGTAGCTGAAAGACGTGATGTGTTTCCTCTTGAAGCTTTCTGTCTTCTAAGTAATGACAGAAATATCATCAAGGCTAGAAGGAAATGTATTTAAATATTATCTGAGTTTCCATTTGTTCCAGCTTCAAGTGTTCAAATGCTCAAAGCTCACAGTCTTCCCTGTTACACTTGTGCGATCTTCAGTTGAGCTAATGGTTGAACAGGTCCAGGATGTGTTGTGGTTTTACTCACAATACTCACAATACAGAATCTCTTTGGTATACACAGTTAGACACGAGTTTGACAGGATCAGCAGGTGCAGGTGTTAAAACTCCATCACATACTCTGAGAACAAAAGGTTCACTTCAAGGTACAGTTTAACTCCAGGCTAACATGCTGTTAGCCTCATGCTAACATGATGTTAGCTTTAGACTAATTCCAGGCTAACATGATATGATCATTTGCTTTTCATCATTATGCTTTTGTAACTGGTTCATATGTCACAAAAATGTGATTAAAAAACAGAAGTTGAATGCTCAAACTAAACTTAGATTTGCTCTATTGTGTGAACATATGTCCCTCTTTATTGTCAAATGTGTGTTAATCACACCAATAGATTTGGATGAGTCGTTACTAACTGGCTTATTATTATCAGGAATAAATTCTAGATTACATGTCTCTATTGGTGCCCATAATACAGAGAAAAATGATTTCTTTTCTTTCTGGTGCCTACGCTTTGAGCCCTGACTGCATCACTGTTGTGCTAGTACCAGTTTAGTACTCCAGCAAGTAGGCTGAGCCTGAGTGACAACAGAGACAATTTCTTGTCAGCTAGCTTGAGCTAAGGTTGCTTTTCCAGAGATGGCTGATCACCAAATTGTCCTGTTGGCTCAGTCTGGTTGTGGCTAAAATAGACTGAACTGAAATAAATAAGATCTACACGGACAGATTTAGCTGCTACATCCACACTTCATCTTCTTTTAAAGCTAGTAGCACTGTGTCACAGATAACGGACCCTGTGCATTGGAGTTTACAGGTTTTGGCTCCAGCACTGGCAGCTGAAGTGCTGCCATGGAAATTGTTGGGATAATATTTTTTGGTGCTTTGTCATGCTAATTTGATCACTTTTGACATATTTGGCCTAGCAGATCAGTAGAGCTTGTTGTATAATCTTTATTCTTTCACAGGATCTATTATTAGCTTCCAGCTGTGGCTAATAATCTGATTCAAATTCCACAGCAAAGCAAACAGAACAAAAACTTTAAAAGATTTGTCAAGATGCTGAGCCAGGAAAAAAGCTCTTAAACCATCTTCAGTAAACTAGACGATTACTGGACTGGATGTCAGCTGATCAATTTTCATTAGTCAGGTTTAGAAATCAAACAGCCTTACAGAAGTTAGATGAGACCTTTTTTTTCCCATTGATGTTAAAATTTCAATCTTTGACCTTTTGTGTGAGCAGCACTACTGTAAAGCAACCGTCTCTGTTACATTTGTTTTCTGTTCTTGTTTTTGCACTCTGTGGTGACACATTTTCTGTTGAATGTATTTATTTGTACAGTTTTGATCCATTTGTGTAACAGTTCAGTTCCCCACTTCTGTGCTTACTTTTGTTCTAGTTACACTTTTAGTTTGGGTTAAATCATCAATAATATTAATAATATGAGTCAGAGGGTGACAGTTGTAATATGAAGACAATGTTCATCTTAAACTGTTTTAATTTTCTCAGCTAGTTTTCTCAACATTGTGGAAGAATACAGAAGAAACATGAATCATGTGACCTTGATGTCGTGATGAGTTGTAGTTTAATGTTGTAGCATAACTTTGTAACAAGTAACATTTTAAGGTTAAACAAAAAGGTGAAGGTAACCCTGAATGTACTGAACTCAGGTTTTCTGTGGTTGAAGTTAATGCTTAATTGCAAATACTGATTTGAAGGCTGATTAAATATAATGTGCATATAATGCAATATAATGTGCAAAATAACACATTTTCTTGTTATTTCAGTGGGGGAAAACTGCCAAATGTCATGCAATAAATACATGTCCAGACTTGCACATCATGGCTCTTTTCTTACCGCCTTGAGCAGCTGTAAAAGTCTGAAAAACTGCATTGACACAGCAAACCACAGCAGCTTTGCAATGACATTCACAAACTGTGTACGAAGAGTCATCTGGCCAAGTTCAGGCATCGTTTTCATAGAAGCGATAGATGTTTGCTTTGGTCTGATCAAACCAGCAGACCAGTTGCAATACAGAAAGTGAAACTTTTTACACAGTGTGAGCTGCAGAGTTGGAGCTGCTGACACCAAAACCACCACAAGCACATGTGGTTTCTTTTTCTCATGCCAATAACTTCCTTCTTGTGCCCTGAGATATACATGTGAATCTTTCAGTTTGCAATATGCTGTGACTGTAGCATTTCCCCTTTCTCACACCTACCTGTCAGAACAGTTTTAAAATGTAGTAAACTGATACAAATCTAAAAGATAAACTCCAGCTGTTCTGAAGTATGTGGAGGTCTTGGGTCTGTAAACATTACAGAAAGTATAAGGTGTTATCCCTGTTGGAAACATTAGGGATATTCAACTTTCGACAAGGGTCATCGTCTTGCATGGGCCACGGAGCGTTTGCGCTGGAAGAGGAACCAGTGGGCCCCAGTGCTGTTTTCTGATGAAAGTCAATTCATATTGAGCAGAAATGATGGCTGCCAACGCTGTTGGAGACCTTCATGACATATCACTGTACCATCAACTTTCTACATGTTCCATAAATTTCACCTGAAAGTCAAATGTCCTTAACTTTAAGTAATAGTGTATGTGTTTCCATAATTTTTGGGGACATTAGATAGACTTACATTCATTTTCTGGAGACATTGCATTATGGGGACTTTGTCCCCCAAGGCCAGTGAGTCCCCTTAATGCCCTGTATAAACAGGTGTCCCCACAATATGAGTATTACAGGTTCACACACACACACACACACAGAGGGAGAGAGACAGAGAGAGAGAGAGCTCTTAAAAATCGCCTTTTTCACTTTGCTCTATAATCTTTACATTAAAATACCCATTTTAATGGGATTAAGACTGTATTAAGTCTGTAATGAGTTACTCATGTTATATCAGTGATGAAACTGTAAATGAAACCTGAAGCAGCAGATGTTTGGTCTGATCAAAATTGCTACAAAAATGATTTCATACAGACAGTGATGCAGTTGACAAAGGTGGTAACCAGGCTCTGTTTCAACAATCCGTGTGGTGAATCCTGCTGACAGGTAAAGCCTTATTTCCTGTAAGTACATTCAGAGACTACAAGAGGCAGCTTTCAGCAGATGCAAACTTTAAAATGAAGTTGAGGGAGATCTTTCCGAAATTTGCTCTCCAACAACTGAGCACCTTTATTGAAATCACTGTGATGTTTATTTACAATGTCGTGTTTAACTTGGATATGCCCTGACATGAATGAAGTTTGAGCTGATTTGTTTCATCTGGTTTCATTGACAAGTACAATTGTGTGTCTTCTGCATAACAGTGAAAACGTATGGAGTGTTTCCTAATAATATCACCAATGGGGAGCATATACAGGCTGAATAATATTGGCCCAAGGACAGAACCTTGGGGAACTCCATGACTAACCTTTGTGAGTGTGGACGATGTATCATTAACATGAACAAATTGAAATCGATCTGATAAATAAGACTGAAACCAGCTTAATGCAGTTCCTTTGATGCCAATTAGGTGTTCCAATCTGTGCAGTAATATAGAGTGGTCAATGGTGTCAAATGCAGCACTAAGGTCCAACAGTACAAGGACAGAGATAAATCCCTTGTCTGATGCCAGGAGGAGGTCATTTGTGACTTTGACCAATGCTGTTTCTGTGCTATGATGAGCTCTAAAGCCAGATTGAAAAGTTTCAAATAAGTTATTATTTTGAAGAAAGTCATATAACTGATTGGCGACTGTTCTTTCAAGGATCTTGGAAAGAAATGGAAGGTTAGATATTGGTCTCTAGTTGCTTAAAACCTCTGGATCAAGTGTGTGTTTTTTAAGGAGAGGTTTGACTACAGCTACTTTAAAGGACTGGGGTACATAGCCTGTTATCAGGGACAGATTGATCATGTCTAATAGACAGGTGCTAAGTAAGGGTAAAGCTTCTTTGAGAAGGTTGGTATGGATGGGGTCTAAGAGGCATGTTGTTGGCTTGGATGAATATACGAGTGAGTATAGCTGATGGGGATCAATAGGTGAAGGGTGAAGGATGTGGTCCTCTAACATAATGCACTCTGTAAAAATAAAGCCCATTAATAATCTCCCACGTTGTCCTCATTTATGGCAGTAGACGTCGTCTTCACATTGATCAGTTCTTCAGCTCTATGTGTGTTTTTGAGCCATGACCGTGGAGAAGTTTGAAAATGTAGAATGTATGGTGATCAATCATGTTCTCCATGGATCAGTGAGTGTCTCCTTTGACCTTTGACAAGCAATATGATGTACTGAAGAGATAACAGCAGCAGTAATTTAAAACAACTATCAAACTCATTATAGTTAATGTTGTCATTCTAATATTCTGTTGTTATCGCTGTTGTTATGCATCTCAGTCTGTGTACCCCCCTCTCTCCCTCCCTCCCTCTCTGTCTGTCTACCTGTCTCTCTCTCTCTGTCTCTCTCTCTCTGTCTCTCTCTCTGTCCGTCCACATTGAGTTGGGTTCTGCTCTCAGGTTTCTGCCTTCTAAAAGGCAGTTTTTCTCTCGACTGTCACCAGCTGCCTGCTCATGGGGGTTTTGTTGAGATTCTCTAAAAATCAAATGTGATTTGGCACTATTTAAATGAATTCAGTTTTTCTGGGAGTTTTTCCTCAGTCGATGTGAGGGTTGAAGGGCAGAGGATGTTGCTGATGTTATGTTAAGCCCTTTGAGACAAACTGCTTGTAAAAATGGGCTGTACAAATAAAGTTGTCTTGTCTGTCTTCAGTAGAACTGAATTGAATAACAGAACAGCTGAAAGTGTTTATAGTTTATAAGTCAAGTTTCAGTTTCTTCTCTCTAATGCTAACCAGGAACACGACAGTCTGCATTCAGGTCCTTCTCCTCCTTACTCTGCTTACACCAGCTGTAACGTTTATTCAGTGTTTTGAGATTCTTCTGTGGTGATAATATAATCATTTGTTGTCTTTTTTTCAGATTATTGGCCTCTCTCTCTTTTGTGCCCTTCTTGTTGTTGCCTTAATATCAGTATTTGTGAGGAAGACCTGCTGTCAGGGTTCAACATGTTGCAACAGAAAAACTACATTTTACAGGCTGATTTTAAAAGAGGAGAAAAATGTGCTGAAAGACATTTTGAGAACAAAAGCAAAAGAAAAGTTGACTGAAGAAATTCAGGCCAGACTACAAGGTGGATGCAGATGTGAAGGAAGAGATTCTGCTGGTCCAGAGCACACAGACATGCAGAAACTACAAGAGGTGGGCTGATTGATTGTGGGATTGCAAGTTCCTCACATATAAACAACACTTGAATGATGCTTTGAAAACCGTGAATTCAGTCACTGCTGTCATATTTGAAGTGCAAGCTCAGAATGAAAAGGAAGTGCGATCAATGGTAAAAAGTACGACACTGAAACAAAGTATTATGCAGTCCAGTATGGAGTCGAACGACAGCAGGCTGTAATTATCTATACGGTCAATATTGAGTCGGTGTGTAATTTGGCAAAAACCATGTCGGACTCCGTAGTGTTCTCTGGTCCCCTCCCGAATCTGACCAGTGATGATATGTTTAGCCGCATGTCATCGCTCCGTCGCTGGCTGTCACGGTGGTGTCCAGAAAACAACGTGGCCTTTATAGATAACTGGGAGACTTTTTGGGGAAAACCTGGCCTCATTAGCAGAGACGGCGTTCATCCCACTTGGGGTGGTGCGGCTCTTATTTCTACCAATATGGCCAAGTTTATTAGACAACCAACACCCTGACAACCCAGGGTCGAGGCCAGGAAGCAGAGTCGCTGTCTTACACACTTCTCTGCTGCTTCTGTAGGACTGCCGCCCTCCGTTAAAATTAGAATAAATAAAAATATAAATGCACACAGTAATACTAAGATTAATAATCCCATAGAAATAGTGTCAGTGCCTCGTCCTCCCATAGTCCAACCAGCACAAAATTTAAGAAGTGTTAATCATAATAACCTCATAAAAATACAAACTAGCAAATATTTAGAGCCAAAAAATAGGACAGTCAGATGTGGATTGTTAAATATACGATCCCTCCACTCTAAATCCCTCCTAGTCAGTGATCTAATTATTGATCATCAGTCTGATATATTCTGCCTCACTGAGACTTGGTTACGGGATGAAGAATATGTTAGTTTAAATGAATCAACTCCATCTGGTTATATTAACTATCATGTTCCTCGAGCCACAGGCCGAGGAGGAGGAGTGGCAGCAATCTACCACTCCAGTCTTCAGATTAACCCCAAACCTAAATCCATCTATAGCTCATTTGAGAGTCTCACTCTCAGCCTGTCTCACCAAAACTGGAAGTCAGAAAAGCCAGTTTTATTAGTTGTTGTGTATCGCCCACCTGCTGCTGCTTACTCAGAGTTCCTGTCTGAGTTTTCTGACTTCTTATCTAGTTTAGTGCTCAGTACAGATAAAGTCATTATAGTAGGTGACTTTAACATCCATATGGATGTTGACTCTGACAGTCTTAAGACAGCCTTTAGTTCACTCTTAGATTCAATAGGTTTCCTTCAGATAGTGAATGAACCAACACACTGCCACAATCACACACTCGATCTGGTTCTCACCTATGGCCTAGAAACTAAGAACCTGTCAGTTGCCCCTCAAAACCCTCTCCTTTCAGACCATTCGCTTGTAGTTTTTGAACTAACTCTAGAAGACTTTACAGCACACAACAAAAAGGTCTATTACACCAGATGCCTCTCTGAAGATAGTGTAGACAGATTTAGGGATGCAATCCCATCACAGCTCCCCTCAGCACCATGTACCAGTACAACAGACCGTACTGATTTAAATGTTACTCCTGGAGATATTGATTCTTTTGTCAACAACACTGCAGCCACGTTGCACACAGTTTTAGATATGGTTGCCCCACTGAGAAAGAAGGTTAGAAATCATAGGAGGCTAGCTCCTTGGTATAATTCAAATTTACGAACACTTAAACAAACATCAAGACGGATGGAGAGGAAGTGGTACTCCACCAAATCAGCTGAATCCCAGAGAGCCTGGAAAGACAGTCTATTGACATACAAAAAGGCCCTTCGTGAAGCCAGAACTGCCTATTATTCAACATTAATAGAGAAAAACAAGAACAACCCACGTTTTCTCTTTAACACTGTAGCCAGGCTGACCAAGAGTCACAGCTCTGTTGAACCTTGTATTCCTGCAGCTCTTAGCAGTGAAGACTTCATGAGTTTCTTCACCAATAAAATCAATAACATTAGAGAAAAAATCAATAAAGATCTTCCCAGAATAGCCAATATAGTGCCATCTCTAGTAATCTCTTTTAATCCTACTCCATCTCTGGACAGGTTCCTGCCCATAGACCTCTCCGAGCTGACCACCAGCATTAACAAATCTAACCCAACTACATGTCTCTTAGACCCCATCCCAACTAAGCTCCTCAAGGACGTCTTTCCCTTGATTGGCGTTTCCTTCTTAGATCAGATAAACTTATCCTTAACAACAGGTTATGTACCACAGCGTTTAAAACCGCTGTTATTAGACCTTTACTTAAAAAACCTTCACTTGACCCAGACATCTTAGCAAACTATAGGCCGATATCCAACCTCCCGTTCTTATCTAAACTACTCGAAAGAGTGGTTGCAAATCAGTTGATTGATCACCTACACAGGTACAGTCTCTTTGAGATGTTTCAGTCTGGTTTTAGAGCCCATCACAGCACAGAAACAGCACTGGTTAAAGTCACAAATGACCTCCTCATGGCATCAGACCGCGGGCTTGTCTCCATACTTGTTTTGCTAGATCTCAGTGCTGCTTTCGACACTGTAGATCACAGCATTTTATTACACAGATTAGAACATGAGACTAGGATCACAGGGACTGCGCTATGCTGGTTCAAATCATATTTAACAGATAGATTTCACTTTGCTCAAGTTAATAATGTTTCCTCTTCATATATAAGGGTTAGCCTCGGTGTTCCACAAGGTTCAGTGCTTGGGCCGATCCTGTTCACCTTATACATGCTCCCTCTAGGAAATATTATTCAGAAACATGGCATAAACTTTCATTGTTATGCTGATGACACTCAGCTGTACTTATCCTTAAAGCCTGAAGAAACAGAGCCGTCAGCCAGACTCCAGGCATGTCTTAAGGACATAAAGGACTGGATGACCTCCAATTTTTTATTATTAAACTCAGACAAAACTGAGATCATTGTTCTAGGCCCCAAACACCTTAGAAATAGAATAGCTGATAATATACTCTCTCTGGACGGCATTACTTTGGCCTCCAGTACGACTGCAAGGAACCTCGGCGTTATCTTTGATCAAGACGTGTCATTTATTCATCACATTAAACAGACCTCTAAGACCGCCTTCTTTCACCTCCGTAATATTGCTAAGATTAGGAGTGTCCTCTCTCAGAGTGATGCTGAAAAACTTGTTCATGCTTTTGTTACTTCTAGGCTGGACTACTGCAACTCACTATTGTCAGGATGTCCAAATTATTCTATTAATAACCTGCAGCTGATCCAAAATGCAGCAGCTAGAGTTTTAACAGGAATCAGTAAAAGGGATCATATCTCCCTCATCTTAGCTTCTCTTCACTGGCTTCCGGTAAAATTCAGAATAGACTTTAAAATTCTCCTACTTACATATAAGGCCCTAAATGGACTCGCCCCATCATACCTGCAGGATCTAATAGTCCCATATATTCCCAATAGATCACTCAGATCACAGAGTGCAGGTTTACTTACAGTTCCCAGAATTTATAAAAGTAGAACGGGAGGACGAGCCTTTAGCTATCAGGCACCCCTGCTGTGGAACCAGTTGCCAATCTGGGTTCGACAGGCAGACACCACCTCCACTTTTAAGACTAAACTTAAAACCTTTCTGTTTAGTAAAGCATATAGTTAGCACCAAATAAAGTGTGTAGGGCTGGTAGGCATAGTTTCACCCACCTCATGATATATAGCCACAGGTAGAATAGGTCTGACTAACTGTTAATCTTTAAATCTCTATCATAGCTAAGCTGCTATAGGCCTATGCTGCCGGGGGACACAAACATGATCCACCAAGCAGTTTCCCCTCCTCCTTCTCCTCTTCTATCCTCTCCCCTCGTCAGATTAACATGCAGTTCATTATTTTCTGTCACTAACTGTGTGTCCAGTTCTCCTCGTAGTCTTGTGTCTCTCCCTCCCTCTCTCTCTCTCTCTCTCTCTCTGTATCTTTCTGCAGGTATCTCTCCATCCAGATCTTCAAGTTGAACTGTAGCCGGCTCTATGACCAACCCAATGTGTATTGTTGACATCTGCCTGTCATTCCTCTGTGTACCGACTATGGGCGGGGTGGTTCTCCCTACGGGCCGAAATCGAACTGATAGGATAGTGATTCTCAACATCACATAAAAAAAAAGAATACATGAATGTTACAGCAGTTCATTATAATTTTCATTACTATAATTTTCTTATAACTTGTGAAATGTTAAAATCATATTGAGGTGGTCGCAAAAAGTGAAACTAAAGAGTTGAGATTTTGTTTTGCTTATCTTTTTAGTAATGTCATTTCTCATGTTGCAAATTGCTTTCCTGCCTGTACAACATCCATTGCACGTCTGCCCGTCCTGGGTGAGGGATCCCTCCTCTGCTGCTCACCCTGAGGTTTCTTCCATTTTTTCCTGTTAAAGGTTCTTCTGGGAGTTTTTCCTCAGTCGATGTGAGGGTCGAAGGGCAGAGGATGTTGCTGATGTTATGTTAAGCCCTTTGAGACAAACTGCTTGTAAAAATGGGCTGTACAAATAAAGTTGACTTGACTTGACTTGACTGTGACAAATATCCACTCTTTGGATGTTTTCCCCTTTAGCTACTTTTTAAAATGTAATCATATAATTTTTTTTGACAAAAAACCCCCAAACTCTTATGTCTGACATAAAATCAAGGTGAAAACTCATTTTTACAAAGAGATGTCAATATATCACAAATCTATAAAGTAAAATAAGTGATTCACCCACTTTAATTGTTAATTTATTTCACCTCTATATTTTTTGTAACTGTTTATGCACACTTTTTGCACTCTTCTTGTGTTCTTGTGAGCTGCCACAACAGGTGAATTTCCCCACTGCGGGATCAATAAAGTTCATCTTCATCTTATCTTTAAGGTGAGTAATCTTATTCAGCAGGTCCAGTCAGTTGGTGCTAGCAGACTCAAAATGAGTGAAATGGAGCTGACCTGAGTGCAGTGAACGTGGCATAAAGACACCTGTGTCTGGAAGGTCACTGGTCAGTCAGTATTCCTGCCTACAGTCACATCATGAAGACAAAACAACACTCCAAGCAGCTCAGAGAAAAGGTTGCTGAAACGTCAGGCAACGGATGCAAAACAATCAGCAGTCAGTGAACATCCCACCAGTTAAATCCATCATTAAGAGGAATATGGCACATGTGTAAATCTGCCTAGAAAAGGTCGTCCTCACAAACTGAGTGACCCTACAGGAAAGAGAGCAGTGAGGGAGGCCACCAAGACACATTTGACTACTCTGAAGGAGTTAAAGGCTTCAGTAGCTGAGATGGAAGAGACTCTGCATACAACAACTGCTGACCAGGTTCTCCACCCGTCCAAACTTCATAGGAGATAGAAAGCTCATATTAAATCTCAACTAGAGTTCGCCCAAAGGCACCACAACTGAAAGGCGGTTCTTTGGTCTGATGACACCAGAACGGAGCAGAATGTTGGCTTGTAAAGGTAGAGGAAATGGGTAAAGTGAATGCAGCAAAATAGAAGGAAATCCTGGAGGACAAACTGATTCAGCCTGCAAGAGAACTACGACTTGGGAGAGGATTTATTTTCCAGCAATGACCTGAAGAATCCAGTGAAAGCTACACAGAAATGGTTTAAAGACCACGAGGTGATTATTCTGGAGCGGCAGAGTCAAAGGCCAGACCTCAGTCCAACAGAAAATATCTTACTGCACTTGAAAAGGGCTGTTCAGGTTTAATTCCTGTGTAACCTGACAAAATGGAGTAAAACTGTCGTGTCCAGATGTGCAACCCTGATTGAGACCAGCAGACTCAGTGCTGCGACCAAAGGTGTCACGACTAAATACATTTAATGACCAGATGATTCCATTTCTAACAGCGATAAAAGGCGGTGAATACTTTTTATAGACACAGTGTGAAATCCACTTTGATCAATATTTACATAATGATTTTTTTTACCTTATTATCTGAGCATTTTCAGTAATTATAGCATAAACAATCGTCCAGACAGTGTTTAGATGTCGCTGATGAATCAAGCGTCCTGAGAAGTTCGACTCTGGGAACTACGCCTGCCACGTTGAACCCCAGCCTGCTACAACACATTCTGTTGTCATTTAATGCTGGACACGTTTTGAATTTTGACGTGCAGGACAGGACAAAGTCAGAGGACTTTTGCTGCGTGACCTACAGTCGTAACCTGTATTACGTATGTTGAAGTTTAATCAGGTCAGCGTTTACTTCAGGTTTTTACTCTGTTGGAAAATGACACACGACATCTGAACACGGACAGTGTGACAACATGTGAACGGAGTCCAACACACATTACAGGTTTATTGGATGTCTTCATACATGTGTGGAGGGGATCTTTACAGGACAAAGAAGAAGCTGAAAGCTGTTTGTCAGATCTGGACCATGAACGAGACCTCAACATGGATGGGTAAACAAAAGAGAAAAGGTCTTGCTATAACATGCAAGTTCAGATTTCTGATAAAAGCTCTGCAGCTGACTAACAGGACAGGAATGTTGACTCTGTTGTACATTTTAGTATAAAAAGCTGCAGCTTCAGCCGATTCAAACAGTCCAGTAAAGATGGAGGAACCCCTGAAGAATTTTTTCTCTTCAAAGCTCAGCCTCTACACCACCATCATTTGAATCGTTACTTACAATATTTTTCTTGACAGAGACTTGACTTGCACTTGCAAGCCACAATCCCTTTGGTGTAATTTATACATGGCTCTGCCATTTTTCAGCATACTCTTCTTGATACTCTGGTTGGATAAGAAGTTTCTGAAAACCTGGAAATACACATGCACCTGTCGATGTAACCAACTCTGTGCTGAGTGTACACGGTGTTGCTGCAGCCCATTTGTGTGGGCCGTGGCCTAGAGGTTGGAGAAGCGGCTTGTGATCGGAGGGTCATCGGTTCGATTCCCCCACCGGACGGGCAGGAAAAATTTGGGTGTGGTGCAGTGATTAATGTGAAAAATGCCCCCCCCCCTCCATTAGCCTGCTGATGTGCCCTTGAGCAAGGCACTTAACCCCCAATATGCTCCCCGGGCGCTTGATGCTGCCCACTGCTCCTGTGTGTGTTTCACTGCATGTAATTTGCCGGGTGTTGCATGTGTGTGTTCAACTAAGGATGGGTCAAATGCAGAAGACAAATTCAGTGTGTGTATGTAAAAATATATATACTGTCAATAAAGATGATTCTTCTTCTTCTTAAAGTTCACTGTGAAAAGTAGATCATGTGCTGTGGAGCAGTTTAGGTTAAAGAGTCATGTCAGAACACGTCCTCATCTATCAGCCTGATCCTCAGGTTTCTGTGTGTGGTGTCTCACAGTGTAATAATCTGAACTCTCAGCGCCCTCTGGTGGACAAACTCTGTAATGGAAACTCTGTGCTGCAGATGACTTTTCTCAGAGAAGCTGAATGCAATAAAATCATGCAGTAGGCTTATACAGAGTTTTAATTTCTTAGTCTTTAATTTCATCTGCTTTGATGAATCAAGACTTGGATTATATCATTTTATTTAAACTCGTGTACTTCCTCACATTATTTTATCCCATTCCACAATAAAGAAAACTTCATTAAAGTTTAAAAGACAAACTCTGAGTCTGACTGTTTCTGAGCAGCACGATGGCGAGTAGATTTACTCAGTACAGTTTACTGGTACTTATTATCATAGCATCATCAGAACATTACAGTTTTTACTTTACTCTGCCACGTACATGACAGCTGAAAGTGTGAATCATCCATTGATTCCAAGTCTTTATGAGCTGCCAATAAAAGACAAGCGAGTTAAGTCCCGCCCCTCGATGCAGATTAGCCGCCCAGAGTCTGACGGCTGAGCTGCACAGACTCTGATGGAATCAGTTCAGATCTTCTTCATTGTCAGGCTGGTTTTGTTGATTTCGAGCTCTTCTGTGCAGCACAAACTAACAAAGGTAGACTGAACATGTACACAAGGTTCTTCTGTTTACATTTTAATTGTAACACGAATATGACCTGCCCGTCCTTACAGGACTGTGGCTCCTCAAAGGGGGACAGAGACAGACCTGTTTGTTCACGAGCCATGAGGTCACGTTCACCTGATGCACCAGACTCCATTGAAAAATAAGGTTATTTTACTGTGTCGTAAATCTCACATGCAAACAGAAACAAAATGAGGGAACCTGCATGTGACAGCAGCTGTGAAAAAAGTCTGATCAGGAAAATGTTTTCCTCACTGCTGTCACCAAGTGCTTCCTCATGGGGGTTTCGTTGGGTATCTCTGCACGAAAAACTAAATCTAAGGTCTAGACCTGCTCTAACTGGAAAGTGTCACCCAACAACCTTGTTCTGATTTGATGCTGCATAAACAAACTGAATTGGATTGTCCTGTCC
>NC_058500.1:1099771-1152271 GCF_020382885.2 Scatophagus argus
TGCATTGTGCAATGTTCCATGGGTGGTATCCTTCATAACGGTCCAATGACCATTACACCTCTTAACAGACGCAGCGTTTGAGGATTGTCCGTTCCACATTCACATCAATGAGCACGGCCAAGCATTAAGGTAGCCAAGTTGGCTCGCCTGTATTGGTGCGCAGAGCAGAGGAGAGACGTGTGAAATTAAGTTACTTGAGTTGACAACAACTCGTTAACGTATCCCTCACCCCCCGTTAACTCTTTCCTTCTTTGTTTGTTTTCCCGCTCTTCCTCCATTCTCTTCTCCTGTGTAGATTTCTGCTAGGCCATGTAGGTGCAGCACATGAGGACTTATATATAAATTAAATTTATTAAATACTAAACAAAAATATCGCGAGTGTTAAAAATCCACATATAAATGTGGCGGCTCTGGAGGCAGAGGTTTATGATAGGACTAGCAGACAACGGCACCTTGGGAATTTCATCCAAGGAATTTAATTGTAAGAAGTTCACTGACGATTTTCCTGTTCGTTGTACTGAGTGGCGGGAGACGAGGTTCCAAGTTAAAAATTATTTTATTAGTCAAACAGGCTTAAACAATTGTCTGTAAATCCCACATTCACACACTCAATCTAAAGAAAATACACTGGCCTGTTCAGTGGCTGATTACCGGTGAGAGGCAGGTTGGTCGGGGTGAGGGGGGATCCCAGCAAAAGTAAACCACCCCAGCCACACGTGGGAACACACACACTACAGTGAAAATGAACCCAACTCAGGAGAAACTCGCACACAGACAGGAAGGGGGCCCTCCACCCAGGTCACCAGCAGCACCACCACTGGTTCTCAGCAACTGAAGGCAAGTCAAACAGGCAGCTGCAAAGTAACCAACTAAAGTAAACCGAACAATATTAGCTACCACCAAAAAGCCTATTAATCGAGGAAACCTTCAAATAAACAAATAAACTATGATAACAATAATAACAATTACACTAAAACAAACAAACAAAAAAACCCAACCAATTTAACACAATTTCCAAGGAGGAAAACAGGGTTAACCAGACACCACTCATTCAGATTAAAAGAAGACACGTGGATCATGAGCAGAGTCTTACGAGTCTATAGTCTCTGCCACTGTTATCAATATCTGTGGTTGCTGGTTAAAACAGTTAAAGCTAAAACAGCCCACGATAGACCTGAGCTAAGGCACTGGTAAGAGGAACGCGGCACAGCAGGACAAACAGTCCAACAGAGCAGGCGCGACCGATTAAGGCCACCACCAAGCCAGGTGAGGCAGGTGAGGTGGGCGTGACTGGAGCCAGAGTAGGAACAAAGCAGCACCAGGAAACGGGCAAAATACACCAGACGACCGGCAAAACAGCAGCAGTGTCCGCACAGCAGCGGGCTACGGACAGTTATTATTTCTTCTGATTCCTGTCACACACAGATTAAATTAGAAATTAGCATGAAAACGGGGGCATTGTTGAGCCACGGACCAAGACGGCAGCTTAAAGTGGATTTTCCTCACAGCTCCGCTAGACTTCCAATTAGTTTCAAAAGATGTCTAAACAAACGGCGCTTTAAGACTGTGAGAGCAGCTCCAGGGGCCCGTTTCATGAAGCAGGTTATGTGGAAACTCTGAGTACTCTGACTCTGAGTTCAAGAAGCGAGGTAAGTTAACCCTGAGATCGGGGTAAGTTCAGGAGTAAGTTAAGCCCGTTAAGATCCCAGAGGGAGCTCTGCATCTCCGGTGTTGTATAAAACACTCCCGTTTGCAGAAACGTGGAGCAACGCAAAGTATCTGCTCAGTGGTGAGTTCACGGCCACGGTGGGTGATGTGAGCGATGAGAGGACGGATGAGGTTGTGAATGTATTGCAGTGACTGTAACGAAAAACGATAAGGCTCATATAAAAAGTCGGAACAGGATGAAAAATTACCCAGACGTGTTCGGAAAATCCTCGCCCGACGCAATCACATTTCTCTGTGAATCAGTATTGTTTCTTCGTCTACGGACTCCTCCAGAAACAGACACTCGATTTTCGTAAACTTAGCAGGTTCGACGGAGACTCGGTGAATAAGGAAACAGTTCAGGCTTATGTTCCGTAAAGGGGAGGAGTCAGAGACAAACTCGGGCTTTCTGGGATAAAACCTGCTCCCGACCAGGTAACGTTCACAGACTAAGTTACCGCGGTAACAGACTCTGAGTGTGAGTTACCTCGCTTTATGAAACGCTTTAGTCAGGGTTTCGCTGATTTCTGGCTTAACATACTCAGAGTTTCCACATAACCTGCTTCATGAAACGGGCCCCTGGAACAGAGTCATCTTTTTATCCTATTATTTACAACAAAGCTTGATTTGGTGCTGTGATTTTCTGATGTTTTTCATACGGAACCACAATCTGATGGTTTGCTCGACTGTAAATGTTCAGCTTTTAGAGATCTGTTGAGCTTCGTTGGACGAGACGTCATATTAAGAGGCCAGACAGATTATTGGGGAGTTTGCATCTGTTTATTGATTGTGCTGAAATTTCATCAGAACTGTCAATAGATTTGCCAGCAGTGATGTCATACTGCTGGAAGTGACATCATCAGTGGGGATCCTGATGGCACGTGTGTCAGCACCTGGTGGGGATCTTCACAGGTGCCTGGCACAGAAAGAGGAGGCCTTCCCATCACAGTCGCTATGGCTGCCATCATCTCTCCCTGTGGACAGAAACAATAACGGCACGTCAGAGGTCTCCGCTACCCAGTTTTCACGCTCACATCGTTTGTCTTTCCTCACTTCAGTAAGTCCCACTTTATTTCTAAAGCCTTCTGCAAAACTGTTGTTAGAAAATGCTTCACAGCTGCAACAAAGATATGAAATAAGCACAAGAATCCAATGTAGAAGTCAAATGATTTCTGCAGGCTGATCAATAAGTTGAAGTGCAGTCACAAAGAAGCAGGACGGAGCAACAATTCAGAGGAGAACCAACCTGTAGATGTGTCGGATGCCTGTGAAGATAAAGAAAAGATCTTTACTGAACCCCACTCAGCTTGGATCTGCCTTTATTTGGAACTTTACGCTTGAATTAAAAAAGGGTTTTTGTTCAGCACCAAAGATCTGTTTTAACATGAATCATTTAGTGTGCAGATTACTTACATGTGCTCCCATCAGTATTCCCCAGTGCAGAGGGGGATTATAAACACGACCTGTGTAAAGACACACAGAGTTTCAAAATTGGTTTAAGTTTACAATCAAAGGTAAAGGTCATTTTTTTCAAATGAATAATTCATTGTGCACATTACTTACACCTGGTTCAAGCGACATTCCACAGGCCGTAGCCGTGAAGAGAGGAACCGCCATACTAAAATCCATCTGTGCAAAGACTCAGTGTTTAAATGTGAACTTAAATGACAACATTAACACAACAGTTTCTAAACTGCTCTTTTGGTGATGTACAAGGATAGAATGAAAACATGTTTTGCACAAACAAGGCCTTGAAAAGAATTACACATGAAAAGAGGATTTTCTCTTGACGTGAACGCCAAATGTAATAAAGATCAGAAATGTTTTCTGTAGAATCTAAACAGCTGATGCCATGATGAAAGGTAAGAATGAGAGACGTACCTTGTTGTGACGATCAGGTGAGTTTGCACTTGCAGCAGTAGCAGGTAGCAGAGTGTCTTTGAGAGGGAAATCCAGTGCTTATATACCTTATCTTCACCTCCCTTTGCTTTGATCACAGGGACGTGTTTAACTACTATAATGTTACCCTTCGTTAAACAGTATCGTTAAACCTTGTGCTGTTTGGAGAGACGTTGCCCCGTGGGCTGTTTGGGATCGTCAACAGCTTGTGGCTAAACCACTCAGTCAGCTGTATGTAACAGAGAAGAAATATGACCCGCACTAGCCTGGACTGATTAGCCGCCGGCCGCTAATCAAATTTAATCAAAGCTGCCAAGCAAGCGGTCACAGACGGCCGGTATTCGATCCATCCTTGAGCCTTTTACGGATGCCGGCCCTCGCTGACAAAGCAGAAGAAGAAGACAGAGGAACGATAAAATGCGCAGCCAGATTTCGTCTTTCCATCCAAAATCGAAGTAATCCGCTGGGTCTTGACATCTTCAGATGGTGGCAGTAGATGAGGACTTTTGTGTTGGTTCTTGCAGCCAATAACAGAGAAATTTGGCTGCGTTGCTCGTACCTTCCACACCTTCACAGTCTCCATTCCAAAAAGGTTGGGACAAAGTGTACAGCATAAATAAAATGCAAAGTGTGATCATTTGCTAATCCCTTTCAACATATACTCAGCTGAAAACAGGACAAAGACACTGCGCTTCATGCTTTACCTCAACTTCATTGATTTTTGGAAACGTATGCTTATTCCGAATTCCACACAAGGTGGGACAGGGGCAAGAAAAGACTGGGAAAGTCATGGAGTGCTTGAGAAACACCTGTTTGGAGCAGTCCACAGGTTAACAGGTTCATTGGTAACAAGTGGGTTAACTGGTCTACATCACCATGAACCAACGCTTCAGTGTGTAGCCAGGATGGGGCTGTTTCAACGTGACTGGGTGTCCAAGGGGCATCTTCGATAGGCTCACTTGTTCCCAGGCAAGGATGGAGCGAGGGTCAGCACTTTGTGAAACACGTGACGGGATAAAGGACATTACTCCACGGGCTCAGGATCACTCTGTGGAGACGTTATCGTCGGCAAACACGGTTCGTTTGCGAATGATTTCACTCTGTTTGTATATGACACATTAAAGGAGAGCAGCTGAGTAAAGTTAGTTCCCTTACGTCGCCATGAACAAACCCTTCAGCGTGTACTCGGGACGAGGCTATTTGACGAGGAGCGCTCTTTTGTCAAAAGTCACGCGTGACAGCCATGGGGACCTTTTCATTGCTAAATACTGCGTAGTTGTCGACGCACAGTACAACTCCGAATGCAAAGAAGCTGGGACGCTCTGTGAAAAGTGAATAAAAACAAAATGCAAACATTTGCCAATGAGCTGTGCTCAGTGATAAGTGTTTGTGCCCACAGAGTGACATCCTTTATACAGTCGTGTGTTTGACAAAGTGGCGACGCTCTCTTTCCAGGATGCCGCTTTCATACTCAGATAGATAGATAGATATACTTTATTGATCCCAGGCTGGGAAATTACAGTGCAGCAGCAGCAGCATTACACACAGTGACGATGCCGTAAAAAGAAAAAGAACAATCTGCGTAAATTATGTTAAAATAGCAATATACAAAGCAATACAAAATGTATATACAACAAATAAACAGCATTGGCTGCTGTGCAAAAATAGAATGTAAGGTGCAGTGAAGCAAGTGTGTAAAAACATATAAAGTACGCAATGACTGTATGTTATGAGCAGAGTTTAGCTGTTATTGTACAGTGTGATGGCGTGTGGCAGGAGAGACTTCCTGTAGCAGCCTGTGGGAGAAGGTGCTCCTCTGTCTGTCTGCTGTGTGATGGAGGAGGTGCTGATCGTTGTCCACCATGGATAACAGTTTGTTCAGCGTCCTGCTCCCCACCACGGTCTCAACAGACTCCAGCCTGAGACCGAGTACAGAGCCAGCCCTCTTCATGATCTTATCAAGTCTGTTAGCGTCGCTGGCTCTGATGCTGCTGCCCCAACACACAACAGCAGAGAAAATGGCAACAACAGACTGGTAGAAGATCTCCAACATCTTGCTGCACACGTTGAAGGATCTCAGCTTCCTCAGGAAACAGAGTCTGCTCATCCCCTTCTTGTACACCGCCTCGGTGTTAGATGTCCAGTCCAGTCTGTTGCCGATCACCACACCCAGGTATCTGTAGTCCTCCACCTCCTCCTCCACCACCTCCCCTCTGATCCATAGTGGCCATGAAGGCGTCCCCTTCCTCCTGAAGTCGATCACCATCTCTTTGGTCTTGTTGACATTCGGTTCCAGGTGATTCTGTTCGGACCGCTCTACAAAGTTGTCCACCAGTGTCCTGTACTCGCCCTCCTCTCCCTCTCTAATACACCCGACAACAGCTGAGTCATCAGAAAACTTCTGCGGGTGACATGACTCAGAGTTGTACTGAAAGTCAGTGGTGTATCAGGTGAAGAGGAAGGGAGAAAGCACAGTTCCTGTGGAGCTCCTACATCACTGACCACCACATCAGACAGGACGCTGCCCAGCCGGACAAACTGTGGCCTGCCTGTCAAGTAGTCAGCAATCCAGGAGATCCTGGCGTCGTCAGCACCCATCACCAGGAGAAGCTGTTTTTTCCCCCTCTTCTCTTGTTCTCTTGCTCCACTTTTTTCACATTTTTCCAGATCCTGTTGGAAAGAGTTCTTCTATGCCATGTAAGTAGTTTGAATTGAATATTTTACCATGTGTGAATGAGCTTTCCCCTGGATGTGCAAATCAAATGTACTGTGATGCCTCTGTAACAGGGTAATAACTTCCCTTGGCGTTATTGTTGTTCCACTTGCCATTGGGATAACACAGTTTGCTCCATGCTGTCCATGTGGTGAGTCGTGTCGTAATAAGGTCTGCTAATAAAAGGATGAACTTATTCTACACTGTAAATTTATATAGTATTTGTATGGCTTGACATTTCTTAAATGCGACAGCAACTAGACTGTCCATTGTATTTTTAATTTTTCCATTTTACTTTTATATGTTTAAGTGCACCCAATTAAAGGAAAGTCGCTAGTTTAAATGCTACAATAATGGCTAATCTTAGTTTGTGTATTTCAGTGTGTGTTCGTCACGTCGTGGTTTATTACAGTCCTGCCTGTGAGACATTTTTGCTCCTGTTTTCCCAGGATATGGGCAATAAATGGTGAGTTGAACCAAATTCACTGAGTTGGCTTTTCACTAAAAAAAATACACAACGCAGAGACGAGTTACATTCAAGGATTCAAGGATTCAAGGAGCTTTATTGTCATTTCACACATGTAGAAACATGAGGTGGAACGAAATTAGTTTGCCCGGTCCCGGTTAAGTCCAATTACCTAACAAAATCCATCCATCCATTTTCTATACCGCTTATCTGTCAGGGTCGCGGGTGGGCTGGAGCCTATCCCAGCTGACCACGGGCGAGAGGCGGGGTTCACCCTGGACCGGTCGCCAGTCAATCGCAGGGCCAACATACAGGACCGGGATTCGAACCTGGAACCCTCTTGCTATGAGGCGACAGTGCTAACCACTGCACCACCGTGCCGCCCCCTAACAACATACCTAATGCAAATAAATATAAACAACACTATATACATATAAAAAAAACAATCAGAATAAGAGATATCCACAGTACTGCGATATTGTGCAAATGGCGGAGTAGTGCAAATGAACGACAGTAGTGCAAATGAAATGAGTAGTTCAGAGTTCTGTGCAAATGGCTGCATTGTGCAATGTTCTGTGGGTGGTTGTCGGGAAGGGTGTGTGTGTGTGTGTGTGTGTGTGGGGTGTGAGGTATGGGGGTGGCGGCAGGGGCTACAGAGGTCCTCCAGAGTTCAACAGTCTCACAGCTTCTTCCCAGAAGCTGTTCCTCAGTCTGGTGGTCCTGCTCTTGATGCTCCGCAGCCTCCTGCCTGAGGGCAGAGGGGCAAACAGTTTGTGTGAGGGGTGGGTGGGGTCCTTCATGATGCAGGAGGCCCTTTTCCTGCACCTGGAGGTGTAAATGTCTGTGGTGGTGGATAGGCTGTGTCCCACAGTCTTCTGTGCAGCTTTCACCACCCTCTGCAGAGCCTTCCTCTCTGCTGCAGAGCAGCTGCCGTGCCACACAGTGATGCAGGAGCACAGGACAGCACTCTCCACCACACGTCTGTAGAAGGATGTCAGGACTGAGCTCCCCAGTCCGGCACGCCTCAGAGGAAGTAGAGGCGCTGGTGTGCCCTTCAGCACCCGCCCTGGGATATTATCGGGACCTGCAGCTTTGTGTGAGTTTATCCTCTGGAGGGTCCTCCTCACCTCTGCTGGGGTCACGCTGAGGGGCTCTTCACCAGGTGGGGGGGGGTGAGTCTGGTGCTGAGGGGGGGCGTCCGGGTCCTCAAAGCGGGCGAAGAAGCTGTTGAGGGCTTCAGGCAGTGAGGGGTCCGTGAGGCATTGTGCATCTTTGGTCTTATAGTCTGTGATGCACTTTATGCCCCTCCACATGCTCCGTGGATCGTTGGACGCAAAGTGTCCCTGGATCCTCTGGGCGTATGCGGTCTTGGCCCTCTTCACTCCTGCAGTCAGCTCTCTTCTCGCCACCCTGAGTGCCAGTCTGTCACCTGACCTAAACGCAGCATCCCTGGCTTTCAGCAGAGACCAAACCTCCGTGTTCAGCCAGGGTTTCTGGTTTGCGTAGGTGGTTACTGTCCTGGTGCTGGTAACATCCTCTGCACACTTGTAGATGTAACCGAGGACAGCAGATGCGTAGTCCTCCAGGTCCACCTCTCCCTCACGGACAGCCGCTTCCATGAAGACCTGCCAGTCTGTGCGCTGAAAACAGTCCTGTAGTGCAGGGACAGCATCGCTGGGCCACACGGTGATGGTCCTCTGTGTCGGCGTGTGGCGTTTGAGCAGAGGACGGTAGGCAGGAACCAGCATGACGGAGATGTGGTCGGAGAAGCCGAGGTGGGGGTGGGGGACAGCTCTGTATGCGTCTCGTTTGTTTGTGTAAACACGGTCCAGCGTGTTATTTCCCCGTGTCGGGATGGTGACATGCTGGTAAAACTTAGGCAGAGTGTCTGTCAGGTTTACGTGGTTGAAATCTCCCGCAACCACGTAGAAAGCCTCCGGGTGCTTGTTCTGGAGCGAGCTGATGTTATTGTGTAGCTCGCGTAGCGCTTCGCTAGCATTAGCACCCGGCGCGACGTAAACAGCCATGACAAACACCGCCGTAAACTCCCGAGGCAGATAGTGTGGCCGGCATTTCACCGTCATATACTCTATCGCCTCAGAGCAGTGGCTGTTAGCCTTTGTGCAGTTTGTACACCAACCTTTATTGACGTAGACGCATAGTCCGCCCCCGCGAGCTTTCCCCGACAGCTGACTGCGGTCCGCTCGGAAGAGAAGCCGGCCGTCGATCTGGAAGGCTGGGCCCGGCACGTTCTCGTTTAGCCATGTTCTCGTTTAGTTCTGTGCAAATGGCTGCATTGTGCAATGTTCCATGGGTGGTATCCTTCATAACGGTCCAATGACCATTACACCTCTTAACAGACGCAGCGTTTGAGGATTGTCCGTTCCACATTCACATCAATGAGCACGGCCAAGCATTAAGGTAGCCAAGTTGGCTCGCCTGTATTGGTGCGCAGAGCAGAGGAGAGACGTGTGAAATTAAGTTACTTGAGTTGACAACAACTCGTTAACGTATCCCTCACCCCCCGTTAACTCTTTCCTTCTTTGTTTGTTTTCCCGCTCTTCCTCCATTCTCTTCTCCTGTGTAGATTTCTGCTAGGCCATGTAGGTGCAGCACATGAGGACTTATAAATGTATGTAGTGATATAAATTTAAATTTTATTTAAATACTAAACAAAAATATCGCGAGTGTTAAAAATCCACATATAAATGTGGCGGCTCTGGAGGCAGAGGTTTATGATAGGACTAGCAGACAACGGCACCTTGGGAATTTCATCCAAGGAATTTAATTGTAAGAAGTTCACTGACGATTTTCCTGTTCGTTGTACTGAGTGGCGGGAGACGAGGTTCCAAGTTAAAAATTATTTTATTAGTCAAACAGGCTTAAACAATTGTCTGTAAATCCCACATTCACACACTCAATCTAAAGAAAATACACTGGCCTGTTCAGTGGCTGATTACCGGTGAGAGGCAGGTTGGTCGGGGTGAGGGGGGATCCCAGCAAAAGTAAACCACCCCAGCCACACGTGGGAACACACACACTACAGTGAAAATGAACCCAACTCAGGAGAAACTCGCACACAGACAGGAAGGGGGCCCTCCACCCAGGTCACCAGCAGCACCACCACTGGTTCTCAGCAACTGAAGGCAAGTCAAACAGGCAGCTGCAAAGTAACCAACTAAAGTAAACCGAACAATATTAGCTACCACCAAAAAGCCTATTAATCGAGGAAACCTTCAAATAAACAAATAAACTATGATAACAATAATAACAATTACACTAAAACAAACAAACAAAAAAACCCAACCAATTTAACACAATTTCCAAGGAGGAAAACAGGGTTAACCAGACACCACTCATTCAGATTAAAAGAAGACACGTGGATCATGAGCAGAGTCTTACGAGTCTATAGTCTCTGCCACTGTTATCAATATCTGTGGTTGCTGGTTAAAACAGTTAAAGCTAAAACAGCCCACGATAGACCTGAGCTAAGGCACTGGTAAGAGGAACGCGGCACAGCAGGACAAACAGTCCAACAGAGCAGGCGCGACCGATTAAGGCCACCACCAAGCCAGGTGAGGCAGGTGAGGTGGGCGTGACTGGAGCCAGAGTAGGAACAAAGCAGCACCAGGAAACGGGCAAAATACACCAGACGACCGGCAAAACAGCAGCAGTGTCCGCACAGCAGCGGGCTACGGACAGTTATTATTTCTTCTGATTCCTGTCACACACAGATTAAATTAGAAATTAGCATGAAAACGGGGGCATTGTTGAGCCACGGACCAAGACGGCAGCTTAAAGTGGATTTTCCTCACAGCTCCGCTAGACTTCCAATTAGTTTCAAAAGATGTCTAAACAAACGGCGCTTTAAGACTGTGAGAGCAGCTCCAGGGGCCCGTTTCATGAAGCAGGTTATGTGGAAACTCTGAGTACTCTGACTCTGAGTTCAAGAAGCGAGGTAAGTTAACCCTGAGATCGGGGTAAGTTCAGGAGTAAGTTAAGCCCGTTAAGATCCCAGAGGGAGCTCTGCATCTCCGGTGTTGTATAAAACACTCCCGTTTGCAGAAACGTGGAGCAACGCAAAGTATCTGCTCAGTGGTGAGTTCACGGCCACGGTGGGTGATGTGAGCGATGAGAGGACGGATGAGGTTGTGAATGTATTGCAGTGACTGTAACGAAAAACGATAAGGCTCATATAAAAAGTCGGAACAGGATGAAAAATTACCCAGACGTGCTCGGAAAATCCTCGCCCGACGCAATCACATTTCTCTGTGAATCAGTATTGTTTCTTCGTCTACGGACTCCTCCAGAAACAGACACTCGATTTTCGTAAACTTAGCAGGTTCGACGGAGACTCGGTGAATAAGGAAACGGTTCAGGCTTATGTTCCGTAAAGGGGAGGAGTCAGAGACAAACTCGGGCTTTCTGGGATAAAACCTGCTCCCGACCAGGTAACGTTCACAGACTAAGTTACCGCGGTAACAGACTCTGAGTATGAGTTACCTCGCTTTATGAAACGCTTTAGTCAGGGTTTCGCTGATTTCTGGCTTAACATACTCAGAGTTTCCACATAACCTGCTTCATGAAACGGGCCCCTGGAACAGAGTCATCTTTTTATCCTATTATTTACAACAAAGCTTGATTTGGTGCTGTGATTTTCTGATGTTTTTCATACGGAACCACAATCTGATGGTTTGCTCGACTGTAAATGTTCAGCTCTTTCAGAGATCTGTTGAGCTTCGTTGGACGAGACGTCATATTAAGAGGCCAGACAGATTGTTGGGGAGTTTGCATCTGTTTATTGATTGTGCTGAAATTTCATCAGAACTGTCAATAGATTTGCCAGCAGTGATGTCATACTGCTGGAAGTGACATCATCAGTGGGGATCCTGATGGCACGTGTGTCAGCACCTGGTGGGGATCTTCACAGGTGCCTGGCACAGAAAGAGGAGGCCTTCCCATCACAGTCGCTATGGCTGCCATCATCTCTCCCTGTGGACAGAAACAATAACGGCACGTCAGAGGTCTCCGCTACCCAGTTTTCACGCTCACATCGTTTGTCTTTCCTCACTTCAGTAAGTCCCACTTTATTTCTAAAGCCTTCTGCAAAACTGTTGTTAGAAAATGCTTCACAGCTGCAACAAAGATATGAAATAAGCAACAAGAATCCAATGTAGAAGTCAAATGATTTCTGCAGGCTGATCAATAAGTTGAAGTGCAGTCACAAAGAAGCAGGACGGAGCAACAATTCAGAGGAGAACCAACCTGTAGATGTGTCGGATGCCTGTGAAGATAAAGAAAAGATCTTTACTGAACCCCACTCAGCTTGGATCTGCCTTTATTTGGAACTTTACGCTTGAATTAAAAAAGGGTTTTTGTTCAGCACCAAAGATCTGTTTTAACATGAATCATTTAGTGTGCAGATTACTTACATGTGCTCCCATCAGTATTCCCAGTGCAGAGGGGGATTATAAACACGACCTGTGTAAAGACACACAGAGTTTCAAAATTGGTTTAAGTTTACAATCAAAGGTAAAGGTCATTTTTTTCAAATGAATAATTCATTGTGCACATTACTTACACCTGGTTCAAGCGACATTCCACAGGCCGTAGCCGTGAAGAGAGGAACCGCCATACTAAAATCCATCTGTGCAAAGACTCAGTGTTTAAATGTGAACTTAAATGACAACATTAACACAACAGTTTCTAAACTGCTCTTTTGGTGATGTACAAGGATAGAATGAAAAACATGTTTTGCACAAACAAGGCCTTGAAAAGAATTACACATGAAAAGAGGATTTTCTCTTGACGTGAACGCCAAATGTAATAAAGATCAGAAATGTTTTCTGTAGAATCTAAACAGCTGATGCCATGATGAAAGGTAAGAATGAGAGACGTACCTTGTTGTGACGATCAGGTGAGTTTGCACTTGCAGCAGTAGCAGGTAGCAGAGTGTCTTTGAGAGGGAAATCCAGTGCTTATATACCTTATCTTCACCTCCCTTTGCTTTGATCACAGGGACGTGTTTAACTACTACAATGTTACCCTTCGTTAAACAGTATCGTTAAACCTTGTGCTGTTTGGAGAGACGTTGCCCCGTGGGCTGTTTGGGATCGTCAACAGCTTGTGGCTAAACCACTCAGTCAGCGCTGTAGGTCACAGAGAAGAAATATGACCCGCACTAGCCTGGACTGATTAGCCGCCGGCCGCTAATCAAATTTAATCAAAGCTGCCAAGCAAGCGGTCACAGACGGCCGGTATTCGATCCATCCTTGAGCCTTTTACGGATGCCGGCCCTCGCTGACAAAGCAGAAGAAGAAGACAGAGGAACGATAAAATGCGCAGCCAGATTTCGTCTTTCCATCCAAAATCGAAGTAATCCGCTGGGTCTTGACATCTTCAGATGGTGGCAGTAGATGAGGACTTTTGTGTTGGTTCTTGCAGCCAATAACAGAGAAATTTGGCTGCGTTGCTCGTACCTTCCACACCTTCACAGTCTCCATTCCAAAAAGGTTGGGACAAAGTGTACAGCATAAATAAAATGCAAAGTGGATCATTTGCTAATCCCTTTCAACATATACTCAGCTGAAAACAGGACAAAAGACACTGCGCTTCATGCTTTACCTCAACTTCATTGATTTTTGGAAACGTATGCTTATTCCGAATTCCACACAAGGTGGGACAGGGCAAGAAAAGACTGGGAAAGTCATGGAGTGCTTGAGAAACACCTGTTTGGAGCAGTCCACAGGTTAACAGGTCATTGGTAACAAGTGGGTTAACTGGTCTACTCACCATGAACCAACGCTTCAGTGTAGCCAGGATGGGGCTGTTTCAACGTGACTGGGTGTCCAAGGGGCATCTTCGATAGGCTCACTTGTTCCCAGGCAAGGATGGAGCGAGGGTCAGCACTTTGTGAAACACGTGACGGGATAAAGGACATTACTCCACGGGCTCAGGATCACTCTGTGGAGACGTTATCGTCGGCAAACACGGTTCGTTTGCGAATGATTTCACTCTGTTTGTATATGACACATTAAAGGAGAGCAGCTGAGTAAAGTTAGTTCCCTTACGTCGCCATGAACAAACCCTTCAGCGTGTACTCGGGACGAGGCTATTTGACGAGGAGCGCTCTTTTGTCAAAAGTCACGCGTGACAGCCATGGGGACCTTTTCATTGCTAAATACTGCGTAGTTGTCGACGCACAGTACAACTCCGAATGCAAAGAAGCTGGGACGCTCTGTGAAAAGTGAATAAAAACAAAATGCAAACATTTGCCAATGAGCTGTGCTCAGTGATAAGTGTTTGTGCCCACAGAGTGACATCCTTTATACAGTCGTGTGTTTGACAAAGTGGCGACGCTCTCTTTCCAGGATGCCGCTTTCATACTCAGATAGATAGATAGATATACTTTTGATCCCAGGCTGGGAAATTACAGTGCAGCAGCAGCAGCATTACACACAGTGACGATGCCGTAAAAAGAAAAAGAACAATCTGCGTAAATTATGTTAAAATAGCAATATACAAAGCAATACAAAATGTATATACAACAAATAAACAGCATTGGCTGCTGTGCAAAAATAGAATGTAAGGTGCAGTGAAGCAAGTGTGTAAAAACATATAAAGTACGCAATGACTGTATGTTATGAGCAGAGTTTAGCTGTTATTGTACAGTGTGATGGCGTGTGGCAGGAGAGACTTCCTGTAGCAGCCTGTGGGAGAAGGTGCTCCTCTGTCTGTCTGCTGTGTGATGGAGGAGGTGCTGATCGTTGTCCACCATGGATAACAGTTTGTTCAGCGTCCTGCTCCCCACCACGGTCTCAACAGACTCCAGCCTGAGACCGAGTACAGAGCCAGCCCTCTTCATGATCTTATCAAGTCTGTTAGCGTCGCTGGCTCTGATGCTGCTGCCCCAACACACAACAGCAGAGAAAATGGCAACAACAGACTGGTAGAAGATCTCCAACATCTTGCTGCACACGTTGAAGGATCTCAGCTTCCTCAGGAAACAGAGTCTGCTCATCCCCTTCTTGTACACCGCCTCGGTGTTAGATGTCCAGTCCAGTCTGTTGCCGATCACCACACCCAGGTATCTGTAGTCCTCCACCTCCTCCTCCACCACCTCCCCTCTGATCCATAGTGGCCATGAAGGCGTCCCCTTCCTCCTGAAGTCGATCACCATCTCTTTGGTCTTGTTGACATTCGGTTCCAGGTGATTCTGTTCGGACCGCTCTACAAAGTTGTCCACCAGTGTCCTGTACTCGCCCTCCTCTCCCTCTCTAATACACCCGACAACAGCTGAGTCATCAGAAAACTTCTGCGGGTGACATGACTCAGAGTTGTACTGAAAGTCAGTGGTGTATCAGGTGAAGAGGAAGGGAGAAAGCACAGTTCCTGTGGAGCTCCTACATCACTGACCACCACATCAGACAGGACGTTGCCCAGCCGGACAAACTGTGGCCTGCCTGTCAAGTAGTCAGCAATCCAGGAGATCCTGGCGTCGTCAGCACCCATCACCAGGAGAAGCTGTTTTTTCCCCCTCTTCTCTTGTTCTCTTGCTCCACTTTTTTCACATTTTTCCAGATCCTGTTGGAAATAGTCCTCATGTGCTGCACCTACATGGCCTAGCAGAAATCTACACAGGAGAAGAGAATGGAGGAGAGCGGGAAAACAAACAAAGAAGGAAAGAGTTAACGGGGGGTGAGGGATACGTTAACGAGTTGTTGTCAACTCAAGTAACTTAATTTCACACGTCTCTCCTCTGCTCTGCGCACCAATACAGGCGAGCCAACTTGGCTACCTTAATGCTTGGCCGTGCTCATTGATGTGAATGTGGAACGGACAATCCTCAAACGCTGCGTCTGTTAAGAGGTGTAATGGTCATTGGACCGTTATGAAGGATACCACCCATGGAACATTGCACAATGCAGCCATTTGCACAGAACTAAACGAGAACATGGCTAAACGAGAACGTGCCGGGCCCAACCTTCCAGATCGACGGCCGGCTTCTCTTCCGAGCGGACCGCAGTCAGCTGTCGGGGAAAGCTCGCGGGGGCGGACTATGCGTCTACGTCAATAAAGGTTGGTGTACAAACTGCACAAAGGCTAACAGCCACTGCTCTGAGGCGATAGAGTATATGACGGTGAAATGCCGGCCACACTATCTGCCTCGGGAGTTTACGGCGGTGTTTGTCATGGCTGTTTACGTCGCGCCGGGTGCTAATGCTAGCGAAGCGCTACGCGAGCTACACAATAACATCAGCTCGCTCCAGAACAAGCACCCGGAGGCTTTCTACGTGGTTGCGGGAGATTTCAACCACGTAAACCTGACAGACACTCTGCCTAAGTTTTACCAGCATGTCACCATCCCGACACGGGGAAATAACACGCTGGACCGTGTTTACACAAACAAACGAGACGCATACAGAGCTGTCCCCCACCCCCACCTCGGCTTCTCCGACCACATCTCCGTCATGCTGGTTCCTGCCTACCGTCCTCTGCTCAAACGCCACACGCCGACACAGAGGACCATCACCGTGTGGCCCAGCGATGCTGTCCCTGCACTACAGGACTGTTTTCAGCGCACAGACTGGCAGGTCTTCATGGAAGCGGCTGTCCGTGAGGGAGAGGTGGACCTGGAGGACTACGCATCTGAGAAGAGTGAAGAGGGCCAAGACCGCATACGCCCAGAGGATCCAGGGACACTTTGCGTCCAACGATCCACGGAGCATGTGGAGGGGCATAAAGTGCATCACAGACTATAAGACCAAAGATGCACAATGCCTCACGGACCCCTCACTGCCTGAAGCCCTCAACAGCTTCTTCGCCCGCTTTGAGGACCCGGACGCCCCCCTCAGCACCAGACTCACCCCCCCACCTGGTGAAGAGCCCCTCAGCGTGACCCCAGCAGAGGTGAGGAGGACCCTCCAGAGGATAAACTCACACAAAGCTGCAGGTCCCGATAATATCCCAGGGCGGGTGCTGAAGGGCACACCAGCGCCTCTACTTCCTCTGAGGCGTGCCGGACTGGGGAGCTCAGTCCTGACATCCTTCTACAGACGTGTGGTGGAGAGTGCTGTCCTGTGCTCCTGCATCACTGTGTGGCACGGCAGCTGCTCTGCAGCAGAGAGGAAGGCTCTGCAGAGGGTGGTGAAAGCTGCACAGAAGACTGTGGGACACAGCCTATCCACCACCACAGACATTTACACCTCCAGGTGCAGGAAAAGGGCCTCCTGCATCATGAAGGACCCCACCCACCCCTCACACAAACTGTTTGCCCCTCTGCCCTCAGGCAGGAGGCTGCGGAGCATCAAGAGCAGGACCACCAGACTGAGGAACAGCTTCTGGGAAGAAGCTGTGAGACTGTTGAACTCTGGAGGACCTCTGTAGCCCCTGCCGCCACCCCCATACCTCACACCCCACACACACACACACACACACACCCTTCCCGACAACCACCCACGGAACATTGCACAATGCAGCCATTTGCACAGAACTCTGAACTACTCATTTCATTTGCACTACTGTCGTTCATTTGCACTACTCCGCCATTTGCACAATATCGCAGTACTGTGGATATCTCTTATTCTGATTGTTTTTTTTATATGTATATAGTGTTGTTTATATTTATTTGCATTAGGTATTTTGTTAGGGGGCGGCACGGTGGTGCAGTGGTTAGCACTGTCGCCTCATAGCAAGAGGGTTCCAGGTTCGAATCCCGGTCCTGTATGTTGGCCCTGCGATTGACTGGCGACCGGTCCAGGGTGAACCCCGCCTCTCGCCCGTGGTCAGCTGGGATAGGCTCCAGCCCCACCCGCGACCCTGACAGATAAGCGGTATAGAAAATGGATGGATGGATTTTGTTAGGTAATTGGACTTAACCGGGACCGGGCAAACTAATTTCGTTCCACCTGTTTCTACATGTGTGAAATGACAATAAAGCTCCTTGAATCCTTGAATCCTTGAATGTAACTCGTCTCTGCGTTGTATATTTTTTTTAGTGAAAAGCCAACTCAGTGAATTTGGTTCAACTCACCATTTATTGCCCATATCCTGGGAAAACAGGAGCAAAAATGTCTCACAGGCAGGACTGTAATAAACCACGACGTGACGAACACACACTGAAATACACAAACTAAGATTAGCCATTATTGTAGCATTTAAACTAGCGACTTTCCTTTAATTGGGTGCACTTAAACATATAAAAGTAAAATGGAAAAATTAAAAATACAATGGACAGTCTAGTTGCTGTCGCATTTAAGAAATGTCAAGCCATACAAATACTATATAAATTTACAGTGTAGAATAAGTTCATCCTTTTATTAGCAGACCTTATTACGACACGACTCACCACATGGACAGCATGGAGCAAACTGTGTTATCCCAATGGCAAGTGGAACAACAATAACGCCAAGGGAAGTTATTACCCTGTTACAGAGGCATCACAGTACATTTGATTTGCACATCCAGGGGAAAGCTCATTCACACATGGTAAAATATTCAATTCAAACTACTTACATGGCATAGAAGAACTCTTTCCAACAGGATCTGGAAAAATGTGAAAAAAGTGGAGCAAGAGAACAAGAGAAGAGGGGGAAAAAACAGCTTCTCCTGGTGATGGGTGCTGACGACGCCAGGATCTCCTGGATTGCTGACTACTTGACAGGCAGGCCACAGTTTGTCCGGCTGGGCAACGTCCTGTCTGATGTGGTGGTCAGTGATGTAGGAGCTCCACAGGAACTGTGCTTTCTCCCTTCCTCTTCACCTGATACACCACTGACTTTCAGTACAACTCTGAGTCATGTCACCTGCAGAAGTTTTCTGATGACTCAGCTGTTGTCGGGTGTATTAGAGAGGGAGAGGAGGGCGAGTACAGGACACTGGTGGACAACTTTGTAGAGCGGTCCGAACAGAATCACCTGGAACCGAATGTCAACAAGACCAAAGAGATGGTGATCGACTTCAGGAGGAAGGGGACGCCTTCATGGCCACTATGGATCAGAGGGGAGGTGGTGGAGGAGGAGGTGGAGGACTACAGATACCTGGGTGTGGTGATCGGCAACAGACTGGACTGGACATCTAACACCGAGGCGGTGTACAAGAAGGGGATGAGCAGACTCTGTTTCCTGAGGAAGCTGAGATCCTTCAACGTGTGCAGCAAGATGTTGGAGATCTTCTACCAGTCTGTTGTTGCCATTTTCTCTGCTGTTGTGTGTTGGGGCAGCAGCATCAGAGCCAGCGACGCTAACAGACTTGATAAGATCATGAAGAGGGCTGGCTCTGTACTCGGTCTCAGGCTGGAGTCTGTTGAGACCGTGGTGGGGAGCAGGACGCTGAACAAACTGTTATCCATGGTGGACAACGATCAGCACCTCCTCCATCACACAGCAGACAGACAGAGGAGCACCTTCTCCCACAGGCTGCTACAGGAAGTCTCTCCTGCCACACGCCATCACACTGTACAATAACAGCTAAACTCTGCTCATAACATACAGTCATTGCGTACTTTATATGTTTTTACACACTTGCTTCACTGCACCTTACATTCTATTTTTGCACAGCAGCCAATGCTGTTTATTTGTTGTATATACATTTTGTATTGCTTTGTATATTGCTATTTTAACATAATTTACGCAGATTGTTCTTTTTCTTTTTACGGCATCGTCACTGTGTGTAATGCTGCTGCTGCTGCACTGTAATTTCCCAGCCTGGGATCAATAAAGTATATCTATCTATCTATCTGAGTATGAAAGCGGCATCCTGGAAAGAGAGCGTCGCCACTTTGTCAAACACACGACTGTATAAAGGATGTCACTCTGTGGGCACAAACACTTATCACTGAGCACAGCTCATTGGCAAATGTTTGCATTTTGTTTTTATTCACTTTTCACAGAGCGTCCCAGCTTCTTTGCATTCGGAGTTGTACTGTGCGTCGACAACTACGCAGTATTTAGCAATGAAAAGGTCCCCATGGCTGTCACGCGTGACTTTTGACAAAAGAGCGCTCCTCGTCAAATAGCCTCGTCCCGAGTACACGCTGAAGGGTTTGTTCATGGCGACGTAAGGGAACTAACTTTACTCAGCTGCTCTCCTTTAATGTGTCATATACAAACAGAGTGAAATCATTCGCAAACGAACCGTGTTTGCCGACGATAACGTCTCCACAGAGTGATCCTGAGCCCGTGGAGTAATGTCCTTTATCCCGTCACGTGTTTCACAAAGTGCTGACCCTCGCTCCATCCTTGCCTGGGAACAAGTGAGCCTATCGAAGATGCCCCTTGGACACCCAGTCACGTTGAAACAGCCCCATCCTGGCTACACACTGAAGCGTTGGTTCATGGTGATGTAGACCAGTTAACCCACTTGTTACCAATGAACCTGTTAACCTGTGGACTGCTCCAAACAGGTGTTTCTCAAGCACTCCATGACTTTCCCAGTCTTTTCTTGCCCCTGTCCCACCTTGTGTGGAATTCGGAATAAGCATACGTTTCCAAAAATCAATGAAGTTGAGGTAAAGCATGAAGCGCAGTGTCTTTGTCCTGTTTTCAGCTGAGTATATGTTGAAAGGGATTAGCAAATGATCACACTTTGCATTTTATTTATGCTGTACACTTTGTCCCAACCTTTTTGGAATGGAGACTGTGAAGGTGTGGAAGGTACGAGCAACGCAGCCAAATTTCTCTGTTATTGGCTGCAAGAACCAACACAAAAGTCCTCATCTACTGCCACCATCTGAAGATGTCAAGACCCAGCGGATTACTTCGATTTTGGATGGAAAGACGAAATCTGGCTGCGCATTTTATCGTTCCTCTGTCTTCTTCTTCTGCTTTGTCAGCGAGGGCCGGCATCCGTAAAAGGCTCAAGGATGGATCGAATACCGGCCGTCTGTGACCGCTTGCTTGGCAGCTTTGATTAAATTTGATTAGCGGCCGGCGGCTAATCAGTCCAGGCTAGTGCGGGTCATATTTCTTCTCTGTTACATACAGCGCTGACTGAGTGGTTTAGCCACAAGCTGTTGACGATCCCAAACAGCCCACGGGGCAACGTCTCTCCAAACAGCACAAGGTTTAACGATACTGTTTAACGAAGGGTAACATTATAGTAGTTAAACACGTCCCTGTGATCAAAGCAAAGGGAGGTGAAGATAAGGTATATAAGCACTGGATTTCCCTCTCAAAGACACTCTGCTACCTGCTACTGCTGCAAGTGCAAACTCACCTGATCGTCACAACAAGGTACGTCTCTCATTCTTACCTTTCATCATGGCATCAGCTGTTTAGATTCTACAGAAAACATTTCTGATCTTTATTACATTTGGCGTTCACGTCAAGAGAAAATCCTCTTTTCATGTGTAATTCTTTTCAAGGCCTTGTTTGTGCAAAACATGTTTTCATTCTATCCTTGTACATCACCAAAAGAGCAGTTTAGAAACTGTTGTGTTAATGTTGTCATTTAAGTTCACATTTAAACACTGAGTCTTTGCACAGATGGATTTTAGTATGGCGGTTCCTCTCTTCACGGCTACGGCCTGTGGAATGTCGCTTGAACCAGGTGTAAGTAATGTGCACAATGAATTATTCATTTGAAAAAAATGACCTTTACCTTTGATTGTAAACTTAAACCAATTTTGAAACTCTGTGTGTCTTTACACAGGTCGTGTTTATAATCCCCCTCTGCACTGGGGAATACTGATGGGAGCACATGTAAGTAATCTGCACACTAAATGATTCATGTTAAAACAGATCTTTGGTGCTGAACAAAAACCCTTTTTTAATTCAAGCGTAAAGTTCCAAATAAAGGCAGATCCAAGCTGAGTGGGGTTCAGTAAAGATCTTTTCTTTATCTTCACAGGCATCCGACACATCTACAGGTTGGTTCTCCTCTGAATTGTTGCTCCGTCCTGCTTCTTTGTGACTGCACTTCAACTTATTGATCAGCCTGCAGAAATCATTTGACTTCTACATTGGATTCTTGTTGCTTATTTCATATCTTTGTTGCAGCTGTGAAGCATTTTCTAACAACAGTTTTGCAGAAGGCTTTAGAAATAAAGTGGGACTTACTGAAGTGAGGAAAGACAAACGATGTGAGCGTGAAAACTGGGTAGCGGAGACCTCTGACGTGCCGTTATTGTTTCTGTCCACAGGGAGAGATGATGGCAGCCATAGCGACTGTGATGGGAAGGCCTCCTCTTTCTGTGCCAGGCACCTGTGAAGATCCCCACCAGGTGCTGACACACGTGCCATCAGGATCCCCACTGATGATGTCACTTCCAGCAGTATGACATCACTGCTGGCAAATCTATTGACAGTTCTGATGAAATTTCAGCACAATCAATAAACAGATGCAAACTCCCCAATAATCTGTCTGGCCTCTTAATATGACGTCTCGTCCAACGAAGCTCAACAGATCTCTAAAACAGCTGAACATTTGCAGTCGAGCAAACCATCGGATTGTGGTTCCGTATGAAAAACATCAGAAAATCACAGCACCAAATCAAGCTTTGTTGTAAAGCCCAGAGCCCCTGACCACAGCACTGACAGGAGAAGTGACCTGACAGACTGACTGCTGTCTGACTGCAGGACACCATCTACAGGACATGTCCAGCAGGTCCACTAGAATATGATTAGATGGGAAAATTCAGTGCCAGCATTTATTTTAGGTGAACAATGAAATAACATCTGAGCTAATAAGAGGAAAAAAAGTGGAGTCAATGTCAGAACGGGAAAGCTTCATAAACATTTGTAGATGTAGATGCTGCACAGATTACAATGTAAAACCAAGTCCAGTCGTAGACTTCAAGGTGTCACTGCAAAGTGGATCAGCTGAGAAGCTGCCTCCCCAGCCCTGGTGAATGCATGTTGTGAGTCAGGAGGAGTCGGTCCAGTTCATGTACATGTTTCTGTGTAGATTCTCCAGCAGCCGAGTGATGTTTGACCCGTGCTGTTGGTTTAAAATCCGTCTTTCCCTCACACGCTCCCTGTAGCGATGCTGTGGACATCCTGCTCCCTCAAGATGGTCTTAACTCCTTCCTTCAGCTCTCCTCTGTAAACACTCAGCATTTATAACCGTCTGTTATGAACAAGACCGACAACGAGCTTGTCCGTCATCGGCGGCCGACCACTTTATTACACGTGGATGCTTGTTGTGATGAGGCAGCTGCTGAAACCGGCTGCTCCAGTCTCTGTAAGACACTGCAGTCCAAATGTTAGATCTGTCTCAGTTTTTCAACTTTCAAACATGTAAGTTTCTCCTACATTTATCTAAAACAAGTTAAAACATTGTGCGGTATCAGAAATACCTTTATCAACCTTCTTACTTTATGTAGCAGGATGAGTTGTCTCATGCCTGAAACGGTTGTCTGGGTCCCTGGCGGCGTATTGCCACTAGAGGGCACCTTAATGTGTAAAAGGGAGACAGTCAATGTCAATGTCAAACGTACAGCTGGCTTTCATGCTAATTTCTTTTTTTTGAACAATATTTTAATTTTCAAAAAGAACAGGGCATACAAAAAGAAGAACATACAAAACTTTTGTTAATTAACTAATTGTTAATTTGTTAAGTTAATTTATTACCTCTATATTTTTTTATAACTCTTTTTGCTTTTTGCACTCTTTTTCTGTTCTTGTGAGCTGCCATGACAAGTAAATTTCCCCACTGCGGGATCAATAAAATTCATCTTATCTGATCTTAAAACACATTGACAATTCCGCAAAATAAATAAATAAATAAATAAAATAATAATAATAATAATTCTAAAATAAAATTGTCACGCTCAGTAACCTTGCAGATAAATATAATGTTGTTGTCGCTTGAGAAAGTCCATTAAGGGTGTCCACACCTCTTCAAATTCTTGCACTTTACCCCTAATCACATAGGTCAGTTTTTCTAATGTAACACACATTGCCATCTCTCTAATCCAAGACTGTGTAGAGGATACTTCAGTCTCTCTCCAGGATAGAGCAATCATCCTCCTGGGGAGGCAGGAGGCCAATGTTGATCAGAGTCTTACACTTGGAGTTAACAGAAAAGCAATCTGGGTAGTTTTGGACATTCCCATACACAATGTATTAAAGTACCTTTCTCAGTGAAACACTTCACACGTGTGTCAGGAATACTAGTTTCTCTGGGGTTATGTACGTCCTCATTAGCCACTTGTGTTGTAACAGTTTCATCCGAGTTTTAATGGTTTGTGTCTGAGCTCTCAAACAAGCTGTCACCCACTCATCTTCTGCAATATCTTCCTTAATATCCAAACTCCATGCCCTTCTTCTGTCATGACTAGATTCCACATCATGTGAGATAAATGCTGTGTATAATATAAAAATTTGCCATTTCATATGTTGTAACACAATGCCCTCAAGGCAGGACAGCAGCGGCTCACATGTAGCCCGATGATGCTTTGACAAGATGAAGAGCTTCAATTTTAAGTATTTAAAAAGTGCTTCTTTGGAATTGAGTATTTCAAACAAAGGTCGTTAAATGTTAGTAAAGTGTCCTGAACATATAAGTCTCCAGTTTGTTGCACCCCCCTATCGGACCAAACCAGAAAACCACCATCTGCCCTGCCAGGAGTGAACTGCACGTTACCCCAAGTAGGTGAAAATTGAGAGCTGGGGGGTATATCACCAACATATCTATGAGCTTTAAACCATATATCAATAGAGTTTTTAAGGAAGGGATTTGTTGTGTTTTTCTTTCATGTTTTAAAATCTGCTGAATGTAAATATATTCTTAATGGCAGCTTTGATGTTGATGCTTGTTTGATATAAGCCTATGATGGAGGAGCATGTGTAACAAAATAAAACAGCACTGCGTAGCTGAGCGGCCCAGTAATACCAGTGTAAACAGGGCAGCTTTAATTTCCCCCCCGCCGACACACACACACACACACACACACAAAATTGGCACAAAATTTTGCACTAACAGCCCTGTTTTATTATAACAATATAAGTGAAACAGATATCTATCAATTGCACAAATCCTTAAATAGAACATTTGAAAATCACATTTGAGAGAGTCCAGTTATTCAACTATTGCAATTACAACAGGAAACAAAAGACAATTAACACAATTCTGCACAAAACAGTATAAGTTATCAGAACTTAAAAAATATACTCTATATACATAAATGTGGCAAAAATATATACAATCAGATATATAAAACAAACATCCATCCATCCATTTTCTATACCGCTTATCCATCAGGGTCGAGGGGGGGCTGGAGACTATCCCTATAAAAGAATCAATAATATAAAATATTAAGAATAATATACAAATAAAATATAGAATAAATATTCTAAATTACACAAATGTAGCAAATGTAGCAAAGTAGGTGTAGCAAATGACAAATGTTCATCTTTGAAACTACCGACACATATGAAAATCCCGTCGGCTAATTACAGGACCCGACGTGATGGAAATGAATAATAAGTGAACTTGTAACAGTTTTGTTGCAAAGCACAACCTTATGGTGAAATTAGATGTGCTGTTTGTTAAGACGAATTACTGTTGTATAAGCTTAGCAAGAAGGCTAACGAACATATACCACCAGTTAACATTAGCCCTTCATTCATGACATGGATACTGTGATCATACAGAGAGAACAGAGCAAACCTTCATCTTTTGCTCGTTGCTCCTCCTCTTCTTTTCTTTTTTTGGGGCACCTGATGGCTTTGACCTTCTTCTGTCCGTCTCTGTGTTTACTCGACAATCAACAAATTTCTCAACGCTGTCACTCAGGACCAGGAGTCAAGACTAAACCAATTCACCTTGATGACCACATAACTGTTTTGTATTACCTGTTTTTACTTGGCCGTTTCACACAATTCAGAAAAACAAAAACGTGCAGGAGTTATAGGCCTGTACTTATAATATTATGAATGAAATGTGCGTTATATGGAAGAAAGTCAAGGTGTGGCTGACTTTAGCCATTTTATACAGTGGACCCCCCCGGCCGTTCAATTTGGGAGAGACCCAGAGGTGAGCTGTCCCCGCCCCCCTCCCCTTTACCTTTCTCACACACAGCTTCAGTGCACGGCGCCTTCTCAGCAAGCAGGTGCGCTCCTGCAGCTGCAGGGGGCGCCAACTTGCCGATTCCCCACACAGTGATATCACAAATAATAGAAAACCATGTAGCGGCGCAGATTGTTTTCTTTTCCAAGCGCTCGTGCCGACCCCCCACGCCAACCCCCTTGTGTCATGATAAAATGACAAATAAAATCCTGAGACCAGGATCCGAAATGTGCTTTTTTTGGTCGTGTTTGTTTTTAAGCGTGTTCATTGTGTTTTTGTAAAGTTTTACCACCTCCGACAGCACCTGAAGGCAACGTGTCGTGACGCCCGCACGTCTCGCTGTTACCATGGACACGCAGTATTCTTACCCAGTTTCAGTTGTTCAACGGAACTTGACGATAGTAAACCGAACAGGGAAAAGAGAGATTCTGCCAGCGAAGTGCGGGTGAGAAAAGGGTCATGTTGTTCCAGGGAAGGTTTGAATAGTTTCGGAAGAGTTTTAGAGGTTCTCCCGCCTGACTCGATGCGCTGAATTTGTGTGTTAGTCGAGCTGTTTTATTCCGCTTAACAACAATGATTTACACCAGCATTTGTCACCACAAGTACTCCGTTTCTAAAAAGCACTTTACAGTGTTTTTCTCTGTCTGTTTTAAAGTATACAACGTACTACTAATTTCATTGCGATATCCACCCTGTAAGGCTACCCTAACAGTGACACGTCATTAATTAAATAGGAATAAAAAGTCTGTCTTCACGTCTGGAATTCTTCCTTCATGCACACATATTTCAGAGGTTAGTACTTTATTGATACCGTCTAACTACGAAATATAATCTGACGTGTTCACCAAATTTGAATTCTTTATACCCAATTCAATTCAATTCAATTCAATTCAGTTTATTTATATAGCGCCAATTCACAACAAAAGTTATCTCATGACACTTTCCAATTAGAGCAGGTCTAGACCAAACTCTTTAATTAAATTGTAAAATACAGAGAGCCCAACATTCCCCCTTGAGCAGCACTTGGCGACAGTGGCGAGGAAAAACTGCCTTTTAGAAGGCAGAAACCTCGGAGCAGACCCCGGGTCTAGGTGGGCGGCCATCTGCCTTGACCGGTTGGGTTGAGCGAGAGAGAGAGAGAGAGAGAGAGAGGGGTGGGGGTGGGTGTGAGAGAAGGAGCACACAAGCAGAGATGCATAGCAGCAGTAATAATACCAGAAGTATCGAAATGTAGATAATGATAATGACAGTGAAGCATACAGAAGGTATTATGGTGATTTTGATAACAATAGTAGTAACAATAATGGTAGTAGCTGTACTGAGTCGTAACAGATTTAAATCAGATTATGACTAAACAGTAGTAATTGCAGCAGGTTTTGAGCAGGACGACAGCAGGACCGCAGCAGGAGGTCCAGTCATGATCGATAGGAATCTGCGGGACAAGACTGTGGCTTGTGTTTAGATGAGAGTGAAAAGCCCCGCAAATGAGTTAAATTGTGTGTCGGTGTCAGCACAGCAGTGACTCGGGTTCAGGTTCAGAAATGATGACATCTGTGTGGGTACGTGAACTTCATTCAGTATGTTTGATGATTTCACCAAAGATGGAGACGGTGCTGGAGTCAGACAGTGAGGAGCGAGTCTGGATGCAGGAGGAGGAGGAGGAGGAGGAGGAGGAGGAGGAGCGAGTGCTGATGAACCTCGAGGGCACCCTGAGTCACATCCACGTTTCGGTTCCCAGCGAGCTTCTGTGAGTTCACAAACAGCCCTCACACACCGGCTCACAAAGTGGAGGAGGCCAGGAGCTGTCAGGGGCTGAACACTTGGCCGTATGGTCAGCATGCCTGTTAGTAAATTAAGGGTTGAAACAATTAGTTAGTCAAGTTAAGATTCATTGGGAACATTTTTAACATAACACAATTCACAGGATAATTGATAATACGATGATAATGAAAAGAATGACACTGTGTTGTCTCCGACGTGCCCTGACTGCACTTTATGCGTCAGAAGAGAATGTTTTACCTGTGACTCCTTGATGTTAGTGCCAGTAATGATTGTTTTCACCAAAAATTAATAGAAAAACAATTTTTATGATTATCCGTGTAGAGTTGAGCAAGGGCAACTGGACTTGATCATAATTTCTTGATGACGTTTCACCTCTCATCTGAGAGGTTTCTTGTTCATTTCTAATCAGGTATATTGACCCACTGACACCTGGACTCCTTAATCTTCAAATACAGATTTTTACAGGGCAGTCAGACATGGCTGGCGCAAACAGTTACGAGAGCCTTGAGAATTTCCCATCTGCGGGACTGATGAAGGCCTATCTTGCTGACAATAAAAGCCGCACATCTTGTTAAAATAGCTTCCCGTCTGATCCCGTCAATCAGAATCCGAAATACGTTATTGAACCCTGGGGGAAAGTGGGTGAAGGGGTGTGATGATGGGTGTCACAATTCAAATTCACTGCTCACCAGGCTGAGGTTGGACACAGACGAGCTATGTCCCGAGTCCTACAGGGTTAACTCTCCCGACGAGATGCGACTGTTGGCCATCGCAGACAGTTTCCAGCGTCAGTATTCACACTTGTGTCCCGAACGCAAACCACTGCTGCTCTGTCCTGCCAACGAGTGTGGCGTGAAGGTAACACTCACGGTCTGCTTACAGGAAGTGCTGATATACTGCACGTGTCCCTGTCTAACTCCTGCGTGTATTTTTCGAACTCTCAGAAGTTTGTGTCGACGACTCTTCAGCCCACGTCGACGACCTACCCTGAACTTTTCACCTGGGAGGGTTGTGCCTCCTTTGTGGCTGACTTCTTGTCTCTGGAGCCTCTGGAGCCACCTGTAGAGCTGGTCAGTGTGCAGAGATATCCATTTGATCCAGTTATTTGGGTGCCGGTTTGACATCCTGCTGGACAGATATATTTCAATATTTGTAAAACACACCTTGATAATGATGTCAGTTAACCTTGATGATGTCACTGCGACTTCAGCAGGGGAGGTTTCTCAGATATACATTAGTTTTCACAGGCTACTTCGAACAGTTCATGATGACTAAATTGACCTTTATATAAGTGAATGTCCCTTTAAAATGACAGAACAACACCTGAGAGACCTGTCAGCTTTACAGCCAGGTGGATGAAACAACCCTCAGTAAGAACACAGGCTGTGCAGTCGAGACTTGTTTTCAGTGTTGATGACATGTTGATGGTGTGTGTGTGTGTGTGTGTGTGTCGCCGCCGCCGCCTTAGCCCTGCTACCTGTTCTCCCCTACCTCGGTGCTGCACAGTCGGAGAGCCACATGTTTTGAGTTTGCCACCCTGCTGTGTAGCCTGCTGCTCGGCGCTCACTACGACGCCTACTGTGTCAGCGGCTACGCCACCAAAGAGATGTGCCTGCTGGACCAGAGCCTGCAGGAGTGCCCCCTGCTGGAAGCGGAGGTCAAAGTGTGTGCATACGTAACCTCCTACCTACTGTCAGTGAGCGGCTCGTACACAGGAATTTCCACCTCCAGTGAGACGGATGTTTGACTCATATATGTGAATGTGTCTGCTCGGTTGTGTGTTTGTATGTGCAGAGTGTGAGCTCAGGGCTGCAACTACAGGAGAATAAATACACAGTGAAACCTCTGAGGGAACTGGAGAGCCACTTTGTGATGCAGCAAGAGAAGAAGAAGCAGAACATCGAAGCTGCTTTGTTGCTTCAGAAACAAAACCTCCGGGAGGTAACATGTAACACCCAGCTCATTGATGTGGCTGTAGTTTAACTGTCGGAAAAGAACACAGAATGGCATCAGTAACAAAAGCCTGTAATGTATTGCATGTGAGAATCAGTTTCATTGTGTTAGCAACATATAAGACTTAGATTCATAAACAAACTAAAGAAATTGCGACACGGGATCAGAAAAATGCTGTTTGATGAGGTCGAGTATGAAGCGACTCGTGGTATCCGCCATCAACTGTATATAGAGATGGACGATCATTAATATTGTCCCTGTAATAAAAGCCGTCTGTGTAGATTCTCAGTCATCCAGGTCATCTTGCGTAGGAGAGCTTATGTTGGAACTGAACTGGATGAGAGGTGAAACATCTTCACTGTAAGTCCAGCCGCCCCAACTTAAGCTCTTTTACACAAAAGAGTGACAGCAGGTTTGTTGTCCTGATAAAACCAACACACACAAGCTGTGTTCCTGGGATAAAGCTAAAGTTATTAATACTTTTCCTTTTTTAAATTTTGACCTCCTCTGCCACCTCATAAACAGGAAAGACAGCGGCGACCTGCCGACCCCCTGCAGGGACTGCGGGTGCACTGTTGGGTGCTGGTGCTGTCAGGGAGTCGGGGCATCCAGGAGAACTTCTTCATCGATCCCCTGACCGGGAACAGCTACCCCACCGACGATGACAACTTCCTGGGCATCGAGAATGTGTGGAACAATCTCAACTGCTATGTCAACATGCAGGACTGCAGCCATGGCTGCACTGTGAGTCCCTGACACAAAATGCTGTCAGAGTCAACAGGGACTGAGACAGGGGGAGACTGTGCGACTTTACTCACGAGACACGGCGTTATTTAAATCCCCTGTGTTCTTCTGTGTTCTTCTACACGTTCAAAAGGGTTAGGGTTAGGGTCAGCATCTTACCATCTGAATAGTGTGCCCTTTAAACACTGAGTGCTATTTACACAGTGTGAGTGCTGGGCGTGAAAATAGCAACGACGCTTGTGCTGTGCCGCTTTTTGCTGGGCGGAAGATGGAGTCCAAAGCCGACAGACTTTCAGAGTAAATAGACTCGCCTGCACAGAATGTATTATGTTTTCTGTCTCTGTCTCTCTCTCTGTTTGTGTGTGTGTGTGAAGGATATGGTGTATGACCTGGAAGATTTAAATATGTGGGAGCCAGTCCTGTACGGTGCAACCAGCAAAAAGCAGCTGATTCTTGACGTCTTGAAGAAGAAGGAGGAGCGTAAGATGATGAGCAAAATCAACACTGATGAGGAGGTTTGCACACGTGTGTGTTTTCTGTGTGTCGATATGCGTTTATGTTTCTGTATGAGCGGAAGCAAGAAGACTACAACCGGGACAGCAGTGGACGTCAGCAGGCACACAAAGCAAAACTGATGACTTTCAACCAGCTTTGAAACACAAATGAACAATTTTAAACTACTCGTAATTCTACCTGCACCCAGAGCCCCCTGCTCGTTTGCCAACGAAAGTCAATCAGATTACACAAAAGCCGTTTTATGCCTTTTTTGAACTGCAGATTGCACTTTTTGTACGCCTGCCTGCACAGACACAAGGAGGGCAGAAGTCAGACTGAGAGAGAGTGTTCTGATAAATTCCCTCTGTGCTCCATCCCTGCGTCTTCACGAGAAGGAACGGAATAATAACACTACCTCACACTAATCACAGCCAAGACTTTGTGTTTGTGTTTGTTTTGAAGAACGAGGACCAGCGCCGAACCTTTGAGATGCCGAGATCCTGGGTCAGATACATCACTATCTCCAAAAAAGGTAGCGTAACTCCACGTGGGTACCGTTTATCTGATGGCGTAGTGTACTGACGCTGTGTACACCCGTCACCCGTTTGTTCTCAAAGTAAAGTTTGTTTGTCATTCCGTCTGTGAAGAATGACATTTCTTCAGCTCCAGAGAACAAAAACTGTCAAAACATTAAAGCAGCAACACAAAAACACACACTTGAAGCATCAGTGCATTTAGCATAGTGAATAAATACAAACATCAATCATTGCCCATCTTCAGTCCTCATCGTACTTTAACCAGAATAAGTGGCTTAAACCTGCATTCTTTCTAATGTCCAGCAGGGGGCGACTCCACTCTTTGCAAAAAGACGTGTGATCGTGCGTTAACTCAAGAGCAAAACGAGTCGACTTCTCCCCTGCTGTGTGTGTTATAGTGTTGGTTGTTGGTTCCAAGTCTTCTTCACGACAACATGATGTCCATCCATCCATTCTGGATCCTGCTTATCAGTCTGTAAACCGCTGCTTCTCTTTTCTCGTTCAGACCTGGAGAGCAGCTGGCCGGGAGGGAAGAAGGTGACCCACTACAGGAAAGCAAAGCTTGAAAAGTTTGCACCGTACCTGCGGTCCGATGGCCTGCTCACACGACGGACCACATACAGAGACCTGGACTGTGAGAAACTTCTGACTTCTTGAAAATAATTCTTTGGAGAAAAATTACAGGGAGGGAAGCAGCTTTGAGAGTATTTTTTGTCCTAGTGGTACAAGTAACGAGTTGTTTTAGACTTATGTCATTTGAATTTGTGTGTGTGTGTGTGTGTGCGCACGTGTGCGTGTGTGTTGGAAGACACTGAGGTTTTCTCAGTGAAGGAGTGGTTTCAACACAGAAACGACCACCTGGAGGAGAGGGAGGTCAACAAGGTCGACAACTCTACCACCGAACGCTTCAAACATGGACATCGTTTCCACCTTTTATGTAAATCCACACATTTTAACTGACCAATAGCAAGACAAACAAAACATTTGTGAGGTGAATTTTAGTCACGACGAGGTGTGAATGTGGTGCGTCTTCAGGATAAAATCTCTTCAGATGTTTTCATGCTGTAGTCGTTTGTTCATCCATCCTCCTTATTTGTGAGAACTTCTTTGCACACATGGCAAAATGCAGCTGCTGCAACACGCCAGTAATTCCCAGCATGTGTTGTAGTATAAACATGTAAAAATGAAAAAATCACAGATGTGGGTCAAAAGGCTTCAGCAGGACAGCAGGTGGTTTGGTTTGGCGCATTGAATAATTTCCTGAGTGAGTCAGAAAAGGCAAAGAGTAAAGCGAAAAGCGATCTTTAATAATCAACAAAATGCGTGTTGGGGAGAAACTCAAACTGAGAGGACTTGAGGTACACAATCAATCACAATCAGCTGAACGATGAGGCTGATGTGAAACGATCACATTAATGAAGAATATTACTTACAGCCACCGTGCGTAGAACTTGAAAATGTCTGACCTCAGTGTTGTCAGGACGTACACTTTGGAAATGAAATGTGCAGGCTCGTACGCCTCTCGTACGGACTCTTTGCTCAGTGTGAGGTCGGTTCGTTTCACCCAGTTCACAGGTGCACAGACTCTGAGCGCGAGATGGAGTTCAGCAGCGCTCGCGTCGACAATCTGGTGCGGAGGGTGGAGTCACCGGGTGAAATGACAGAGATCTTTGAGGGTCGGGACGACTTCCTGTACTACCGGCACGTCGTCTTCGATCGACACGTCCAGTTTTCAGGTTCAGGCGAAGACGCTGTTCCAGAAAGCCCACTGCTGCAGGTGGAAGTATGTCAACAAGACGCAAGAAGGTTTTACCATGAAAGACGACAGGATGCTTAAGTGTGTGTGTGTGTGTGTGTGCGTGTGTGTGCAAACAGAAAGTGGTGGAGCGTTTCCATAGGAACAGATCCAAACCAGCCAATGAGGATGTGGCAGAGCGAGTGTTCCTGCTGGCGCAGAGACAGATCGAGGTGACCTATCACTTAGAAGATCACCGATTTATCCCTTCAAAGAGGAGCTTCATCAAACCACGAGAGTCAACGGAAACAAAGAAGACGGAGAACTTTGCAGCGGACATGGTGTCCAGCTTCCAGGTACAGACGCACAGTGAGATGAGCTGCCTCTGTCATGATGCACTCCAGTTAGGACAGCACTCGTGTCTGTGTGTGGCGGTTTAGGTAGACCCATCTGAGAAGCCTCTCAAGACCCTGACTTTGTGTGAGATGCTGCTGGATCTGATGAAAGATGAGGAGAAGACGGTTCAGCAGATCAGGGAGTCGAAGAAAGAGGTAAGCACGTCCTCAGTGTGAGCAGTGCAGAACAGTGACTCAGACGTCAGCATGAGAAAGTGCCCGTGGTAAACTGCATGTTTGTCTGGAGGAGACTTGAAGCCATGTGTGCTGCGTTGCCGATGCTTTTCGGAAAACCCTGAAAGCCCCCCACCACTTAAAAGATGTTTCTCTTCTTTTTGCAGTAGTTGAATGTTTGACCTTCACTCTACACTGCAGACCTGGGCAAACTGTTCCACAAAGGGCCGGTGTGGCTGCAGGTTTTCTTTCCAACCAAGCAGCAGCACACCAGACTTGACTCATTTAATCAACTGATCTCAGTCTTCAGACAGTTGATTGGTCAAACGGTGTGCTCTTGGTTGGTTGGAGCAAAAACCCGCAGCCACACCGGCCCTTTGTGCCCAGGTCTGATACAGAATGATGTGTGTTCTCGCATCCATCTGAAGAAGAAGAAGAAGAAGAAGAAGAAGAATCAACTTTATTGGCAGTATATATATTTTTACATACACACACTGAATTCGTCTTCTGCATTTGACCCATCCTTAGTTGAACACACACATGCAACACCCGGCAAATTACATGCAGTGAAACACACACAGGAGCAGTGGGCAGCATCAGGCGCCCGGGGAGCATATTGGGGGGTTAAGTGCCTTGCTCAAGGGCACATCAGCCGGCTAATAGAGGGGGGGAGTATTTTTCGCATTAATCACTCCACCACACCCAAATTTTTCCTGCCCGTCTGGTGGGGGAATCGAACCGGTGACCCTCCGATCACAAGCCGCTTCTCCAACCTCTAGGCCACGGCTGCCCCAGGGAACTCACTCCAACGAAATTTGTTCTCTGCATTTAACCCACCCAAGTGACGTGCACACACAAACAGCAAACCCGGGGCAGTGGGCGACCGCGTGCAGCGCCCGGGGAGCAGTGGGGGTTAGGTACCTTGCTCAAGGGTACCTCAGCCATGGACACCGGGACAGGGAATCGAACCAGCGATCCACCGGTTACGGGTCCGACACCCTAACCGCTGATCCACGACTGCCTCTGTCGTGGATCTGCTCAAAGTGTCACTTTTCTCTGAGCACACTGACAATTCAGTTCTGAACAGCTGGAGCCACAGGCATGTCATGTGAAATGTAAGCTAGTCCTGGTCAGATGTTCAGTGTGAGGCTCGACGCCTCCAGTGCGCAGACACTGATAATGGACAAGCAGGAGATTCAGAGGCATGTCTAAAGTAGCCCCACTGATCTGTGAGACCAATGTCCTCACCAAAAAGGTTCCCAGTAGATCACCAGTGAGGACCTGATGACCAGCTGACGTGATGAGCCTGTGAACGTTACGTGACACTAGAGGTTATTTTGCTTCTTGTTCTGAAGGTGGGGAACACTTCTTTCTCCTCTCGTGTTTGAGCAGGTGAGAGACGTTCTGGCCCGCAGAGAACAGGAAGAAGGAGACGTTCGCCTTCATTTCTCACCGTGGACGACGACAGGAGTTACCGAGGCCCGCAGTCAGAGACAGGAAATGGTAGGAGGAACGCACAGGTTCAGTACGATCAGGCAAACGAACACGTCATCAGGACACGCTCACGTTGCCGTCGTCTTCTGTCAGGAGCGTCTGGCTGCAGAGGAGCAGAAGTGGCTGCAGGAGAAGGAGAAGGACATCCTGGCTCCCTTCCTGATCCGTCTCAACGCGGCAGAGACGCTGAGCGCCGAAGATGCCAGGCAGCTGCACCGCGACTGCTTGGCCGAGTTCAAACAGAGGCTGGTGGAGCACGCCAACCTGCTTCAGGAACGCTACGAAAAGGTGCGGTTGAAATGTGATTTAACCTGCAGCTGCTGTCACAGGTTCTGCTTTTGCTTCAGGTGCTCTCAGCGTTTGTGCTCTGCTCGGAAGGGAAAACTAAATCCAAGGTCCAGGGGCCCGAATCTCTCCAAGACGCTTAGCTGAGGCACAGAAACTCTTTCAGGTTAAAAGATAAACAAGTTCAGGAACAACATTAAGACGCTTACTGCACTGAACGTAGTTCTACAACAGTAAAATTCACTGTTGGAAACCAGAGTGAACACAGGAAAAGATTAAACTTCTAGAGGAATACAGTAAAAGAAATAACATCATAGAAAACAACACGCAACCACTTCAGCTGAAAATCAGCCAGCTGGTTAACATTTACAGAAATGTTGGTTAATACCCCTTGTCCTTACAAATAAGTCAATGCAATGAAATGAAACAGCAGGAAAAAGAAGAAAGCCGGCAAGGCAGTGCAAAAAATGACAAAACTTTGAGTGAACGTTAACTCACAGCTTCCTTGATGGACCTGTTCAGGTGAGGCCAACCAAGATGTGGCTGATGGGGAAATCCTGTCGTTCATAATGAAGTGTCTTCTCATTTATTAGCTGCTTCGCCCGGTCGCGTTACACTCACGATGCGTTCACTGTCTTCATACACTCAGCCATGCTGTAGTGAGGTCAGAGTCTGGGGTGCTTTATGTGTTTTTCCTTACTTTGGTTGGCCTTTCTAAGGCCTTTCATGCAGCAGTTTAAATAACTTTAAGGGATTCCTTCAGAGAAAGACCAAGATGAGGGAAAATAGTGAAATAATTCAGTGAACATTTGAGGGAAGCCTTAAGAAGAATACGAATCTTATTCAAGAATCAACTTTTATTGGCAGTATATATATTTTTACATACACACATACTGAATTTTACTACTGCATTTATCCCATCCTTAGTTGAACACACACATGCAACACCCGGCAAATTACATGCAGTGAAACACACACAGGAGCAGTGGGCAGCATCAAGCACCCGGGGAGCATATTGGGGGGTTAAGTGCCTTGCTCAAGGGCACATCAGCCAGCTAATGGAGGGGGGGGCATTTTTATCGCATTAATCACTCCACCACACCCAAATTTTTCCTGCCCGTCCGGTGGGGAAATTGAACCGGTGACCCTCCGATCACAAGCCGCTTCTAACAAGGACAAGGCTGAAGGGTGTTTGGTGCGTCCAATTCAGTTTTAAGGAAACTCTTGTGTAAGAAAGTCTACAGCTCTTCTGTCGTCTGACTTCCTGTACGCGTGTGTGTGTACATGTTCACCATAACATGTGTTTAGGATACACAGGAGCTGCAGAGGAAACAGCTGTGGTACCAGAAGAACCAGCTCAACATGACCAGACAGGATGAGGACGAGGAGGAGGACGAGGAGGAGGATTACCACACATACTGCTCTGACAAGACGCTCCGCATACACGTCACCAAGAAGCTGCTCATCATGTACTCACACTGAGACACACAGAGACACACACAGAAAGACACAGAGACACACACAGACACACGGAGAGACACAGAGACACACAGAGAGACACAGAGACACACACAGAAAGACACAGAGACACAGAGACACACACAGACACACAGAGACACACACAGACAGACGGAGAGACACAGAGACACACAGAGAGACACAGAGACACACAGAGAGACACAGAGAGACACACAGAGAGACACACAGAGAGACACACGGAGAGACACAGAGAGACACACAGAGACACAGAGAGACACACAGACACACACACGCGCACACACACACACAGACACACACAGAGAGACACACAGACACACACACACACACACACACAGACACACACAGAGAGACACAGAGAGACACACACACACACACACACACACACACACAGACACACACAGAGAGACACACACTCACACACACTCAGTGATCGATCATCACTACTTTCCAATCCATAAAATCAAACCAGACTTAACCAACAGATTCATTTATTTTTAAGACTTTGCCAGTAAAGTCTAAAGCAGTGGTGAGTCGTTCCTGGAATAAATGAGCAGGAAGTGGCCTAACAGCAATGTGTGTGTGTGTGTGTGTGTGTGTGTGTGTGTGTGTGTCTCTGTGGTTATACATGTGTGTTTGTTGCAGGCACAAGGAAGCAGCTCCTCAGAAGTACCTTCTTCTGGACCAGAAACTGAAGCGAGACCCTCGACTGTTTCCTCACCTGCTCACCTGAGCCACACACCTGTCTTCTTTAGACGTATGATTTTCGTCTCCAGGCTCATCCATAAATCTCCTTTCACACATTTTGCTTGTCTGTTCCCTCACACTCAGCGGGGGGCAGGTGTGTGTTATGTGTGTTAGATGGTTTTCTGTCAGCAGGCCTCAGCGCTGACTACTGAAAGTGTCTTTTAATATTTTGATTTTAATATTTTGACCTCTTGTTGATGATGGCTTCTTCCAACGCTTGTCTTCATGTCAAAGTATTTTCGACAGCAGCAGCTGGATTTACCTGAGGTTTGATTTGGATGTTTGTTAGGCGTGTCGCGATTCTCCTGAGTCTAGATTTTAAAGGTGCAGTCCGTGAGATCTGTGGTTGCTGCACTGACAACAGTCATTTATATTTTCAAATTCTTCTTTAAAAGGTTTGGCTGGTTATGAAGTGTGATATAAGTGCCTTTTTTTGTTTTTAGAATGTACCACGCTGAATTTAGATCATTTATTTAAAATGTAATAACAATATTTCGCCTGTCAATTAGGAACTGAAATTTTTCAGTTTTCAGTTTAGAATTGAAATAATGATATTTACTGTGCTAATGTGTCCCAGTGTTTTGGGACACCTCATAAGCAATGCAAGTTTACCTGTAAAGCACATTTCATACACAAAGTGTAAGAATGGACTAAATAAAAGAAATGCAAAATAAAGTGATAAAATGCAAATTAAATGAATAAAAACAACAATTTGAGAGGGGAACACTGAGTCAAAGGTGGTGCAGAAAACAGAGTTTTTAAGCTGTGTTTAAAGGCAGTGACAGTCCCGTACATTGTGCTCCATCTTCCCCCTGGGACGCTTCATTTGGTTGAAGACAGTCTGGTGTGGACAGTAGTTTGGACAAGCATGGACACGTCCCTGTGAGTCGTGTCTGAATCAGAATCAGAATTCTTTATTTGTCACATGTGGATGTGCATCCACAGTGAAATGAAAAAAACAACACTCCTTTTAACAACTGTGCAAAAATACAAGAGAATAGAATAAAATAAAAAATAAAGAATAAAGAATAAAAATGTAAAATAAAGTAAAGTAAAGATAGAGATCTAACCTCAGTAATGTAAATATACATAAATATACATATCGTATACATAGTATACATGTATGCATGTGTGTGTATGGGAGGGTGGGTTAAGTGGGGGAAAGAGAGTTCAGTGTCCTGATGGTCTGGGGGAAGAAACTCTTCCTCAGTCTTTCAGTTTTGGCCATGCGGGACCGGAGACGTTTCCCCGATGGCAGCCACTGAAAGAGTCTATTGTGCGGGTGGTTTGTGTCTTTTAAAATCCTCTGTGCACTGGATGTACACCTGCTGGCATACACCTCTTGCATGGAGGGCAATGCTGTCTGGACGTGAGTGTTTCTGCGTTGGTTACATGCAGTACCACACCTCATTCTCACCTGGCTGTTAAGGGTTGGTTTGCTTGAAGTGCTGCTTTAGTTTGTTTTAAATGATTTTCTCTCGTGTTTCTCACTTTAAAAAAACACTCTGATGTAGCTGTTAGATAATGTGTGGAATGTGTCAGATGTAAAGACATTTTCTATTATGACTGTGTCGTAGTTTGTTATATTGTTTTTCCTTTTTATTGTTCATACAGCAGTGTGGTTGAGTCACCGCTGTTAAGAGCTGTTGTATTTACTATTTTATAGTGTATTATAATCCATTTATATTAGTTTATACAAGTCATCAGTACTCAAGTCGACCGGTAAAGTTGAACGTTACACAAATACAGGGGTTTTTGCGGTTTTTGCCCGTTGCTTGAACACGTTTTGCAGAACTCGGCTCATTGTGTCAAAACTACACACAAGCAAATAAGACACAACACTGGGAAATAAATCATTCACTTCTACGTCAAATTGAAACTCTGCTATGAAAACCTAACAATCCTTTGTCAAAATGTCACTGAAGATCACTAAGTTCTTTGACCCTGATGCTGTTCCTCTCAAACGGGACCCTGTACAATTGCTTCATGGTCGTGTTGTGCTTTACCGAGATGTGTCTGATAGTGGTAATGCTTACTCGATTTATGTGGCTGAGTTCTTGCTTATCTGCAAGTACTTGTCGCTGTAGTTGGTGGAGACGGTTTGCATTGTTTGCTTTGATTAGGTTCACTATGGCAAGTTCCTGCTGTTGAGTGAACAGCCGTTGGCGTCCACCCCCAGTAGGTCTTCTAGCCATTTTTTTACAGTACTGTATATACTGTACTTTACTGTATATACCATACACAGTACTGAAACATCTCAACGTGTTATCATGGTATGTTTCAGTGCAATACAATACCTGTGATACGGTAATGTGATGTGGTACAGTACTGTAAATACTCTATACAGTCTGAGTAGAGTAGACAGCTGAAGACATCCCTGTTTTCCAGTCAGAATGTGCTTTTTATGGATGAAACTGGGAAACGGCTCAGATTAGGGTGGACTCTCTGCCCACCTTCCCTCATAGTCAGGCCATGGTTTATGACATGGTCCACCAAAGTTGCTCTTATGTCATCCAAAATGATGGTCCTTCTCTCTCTCTCTCTCTGTCTTCCTCTTCCTCTACCTCTGCCTCGAGCTTCCTCCATGCTTCTAAAGTTCTCAAAATGGCTTATTTGAGGCCTTTTTGTAGCTGGCTGATTGGTGTTCAGTTTTGTAAGCAAGTATTTTCAGGTGTGTGTCTAAGTATTTTCAATTACCCGGTGTGTTTTGTATTTTGAATAGATGTGTTTTCCCAATGGTACCCTGAGATTTTCATTTTTGAACTGAAATAGTGTGTAGTGTGCAGGAGCCAGTGAGTTACAGAATTGCAACTAAAGTGCCAAGCAGCCCTTTTGTTTAAGGTATGGTTACATTTTATTTAAGATATAGTAACAACAACTTACTTACTTTGGTTTAAGCATGTGTCTATAGTGCTCAAGCAATGAGTAAAAACTGCAATAAACTGATGTAGGTCCAGATCCTGCAGACCTTATCCAGAAGTAAGTCTGTCTTTTTAAGAGCTGGTGATGAAATGCTTTATTAAAACAAATAAACCCTTTATAAAAGCGTATAGCAGCGGTTATTTTTGTTTTAATTCGTTATTAAATTCTTTATTACGTGTACAAACGTCGAGACGGAGACATACAAGTTGGCTCGAAACACAATCCTCCAATAGTTGGACAGATAAACACAAACCAGCTGAACGCCTGGGTTCGCGCATGCGTTTTTCCATCACTGTATGAGTGCAGCGTCCATGTAGCGCGAGGTAAACAAGCTTTTATGACTCATTTATACATTTAACGCTTACAATTACATTTAAACATCACACACGGTTTTCTAAAGGTTTCCACTTCCATGACAGTCAATTTGCTGATACAAAACTTTAATCTGCTTGTAGCCGTCTCTGTGACTTTTCACGCTGAGCTGGTTCACCTCGGAAGAGGCTAACAGTTAGCTTATCTATTCAGAGTCAATGGAGACAACGTACAACTCCTTTAAACTGGACGGACTTTATGAACAACATCAAAAAATTGGATGTCTTATTTCTACTGCAGGCGTAGTTTACGAACTTGTAATTCTGAGCTATTTTGTGTTTCGTTTTAAGTCATTTCTTGATGCTCTTTTAAGCTAGCACTAAGATAACATTAGCATTGTAGCCACTGTCAAACGTCTTAGTGTCTGCATAGGCGTCCACAACTGTCTGTCGGCCAATCAGATTCTTTCACAGAGGAAGCTAAGACACGAGACAGAGAAATGTCTGAAAGGAGTTTCTGTCATTGATCACACACTGTTGTGTTTTCATATTTTAATGCCCACAAATGGTTTAATTTGTGGTAGTTCAGACTGCATTCGGGGTAATTTATGAAAATTCTAACTAAACTCAAGTTTGGCTGCTGCCGTTACGCCGGTGACATACGTCAACGTACGTCTTACGTCGTTTATAAACGTACTGGAACAGTAACGTTTTATCGTTGTTAATTTAAAATGTACAATCTGTTATATGGCTGTTTTTTTTACATTCATTTCAAAACTTTATCAGCAGAATGAAAACAACAGAAAAACACGATGACAGCGTCGTATTTGAAGTGGAGGTTTGTGGAAGTCCATGACTCTCAGTATTAAAAATAAATTAATTTTAATTAAATTTATTAAATTAAAAAGACTTACTACAAGGTACAAGATTTCTTGTATCTTGTAGTAATTATATAGTAGTGGAGTCATTTTTCTTCTCTCTTTCTGCCAGATGAAGACTCCTCCGGACAGATCAGGAATTGTCTTTGAAGTTGGAGCTCAGCTGGAAGCTAGAGACCGCCACAAGAACTGGTCTGGATCACACACACACACACACACACACACACACCCCAAATACCAAAAAACAATCTGTAGTATTCCAACATGGATGATTCACACCTGCATTCAGTATGATGCTATTTAAGGCACTTTGTTTCTGACTTGAATTACTTTAATTTAATTTCCTTTTCTGCCCACTTAGAAAACAGTTGTGATGAGTTTTGAAATCTCATCCTGCATGATGTTGTCATACTGTCAGGTACGCAGCCACGATTGAGAGAATTGACTACGACAAAGAACGCGTCCTGATCCACTACCGCCAGTGGAGCCGTCGACACGACGAATGGTTTCAGTGGAGCTCGCCGTACCTGCGGCCGCTGGAGCGAGTCAGTCTGAGGAGGCAGGGCCTGAATCCACCGTGTTCACAGCCGGTACGACACGCAGACCGTGTGTGTGTTGCTGTGTTGGTCTTCTCGGCTCTTCTCAGGATACCTTGTTAGTTTCTGTTTTTCTTCTCTGTCTCAGGTGTTTGTGTCGGGCACAAAGGTTCTGGCCTGTTGGACAGACTGTCGTTTCTACCCGGCCAAAATCCTCAGCGTCAACAGGGACGGTGAGGCTCATTTTAGTCGAGGTGTAGAGAGAGATTGCAGTGAGAACAATCTGAAGTTGACAGTGTGTGGAAGCCAATATTAAAGAGAAATTTTGTTTTACATTCATGTGTTTGAAAATGCATAGTTGTTCAAAAGGAAAGAAATTTTTAAAATTACTATTTGGGAAAAGATTCAGGGTCCTCATCAGCAGCAAATCCTCATGTTACCTTGTGTTATTCTACACGTGTGATTAACTGATTAGTGGACTAGTGACAGCAAATTAACGAGTAATGTTTGGATTAGAGCTGCAGTGATTAGTGGATCAAAAAAAGATTAGTTGCCACCTATTTCGATAGTCGAATAATTGTTTCAGTAAATCGTAAATGTGAGGGTTTCCTGCTTTTCTTTGTCATTTATGACAGCAAATGAGGAGTCTTTGGGTTTGGTTGGACTAAAGACGCCATTTCAAGGCAGATTGGGCCCAGTGAAACTGTGATGGGAATTTTTCAGTTGTTTGACGAGAACTGTTAATCGTGAAAGATTTCTATAGAGTAATTGAATATAAAAATAATCGTTAATTGCATTAAATGCTACAAGCTGCTAAACCTGTGTGCGTGTGTGTGTGTCAGATTCCTACACCGTGCGGTTCTTTGATGGTGTGGTTCGGACTGTGAAGCCCACAAAGGTCAAACCTTTCCAGGAAGTAAGAAATGCTGCACTCCCATTGGTCCTCATGCAACTGGTTTCACCAATCACTTCTCCTTTGTTCTTAACTATTTTCTTTATTTGTTTGTTTATTTGTCTCATGGGTGGTGACACAGAAGTCCAGATCTGAGAAGAGTGCAGTGGGAAGCGAGGGATGGGAGGAAGGGGAGAGTGAGGATGAGAACGGTGGAGAGAAAGAGAAAATGGAGATGGAGACATCTGAGCAGAAGGAAGTTGAGGAGGCCGAGGAGGAGAGGAAGAGGAAAGCCGAACCTTCATTCTCCCTCCCACCAGTGAAAAAGAAAACAGATGACAGTAAGTTATGTGAACTCTGACCATCAGCAGACATTCGTGTTTATTTGTTACTTCAGTAATGGATCCTTCAGCTGTAATGTGAGCGAATTGCTCCTCTTGCAGGTAGAAGCAGTGGAGCTCAGAATCAGCCAATCAAAATGGACTCCACCCAGCCAAGTCTTCCTAACCCTGCTCACATTGACAGAGGTCAGAGAATTTCTTCATTGACTGTATATGAACGTGGATGACATGAGAGCTCCCCAAAGTGAAGTCAAATCATGATGCACTGCTGGTGGATGGCAGTTGTGCTCGTATAAGTTTTCACTTCAGTTCAATTCAGTTTATTTATATAGCGCCAATTCACAACAAACATTATCTCATGACACTTTCCAATCAGAGCAGGTCCAGACCAAACTCTTTAATTAAACTGTAATATAGAGAGCCCAACATTCCCCCATAATATAAATGTGAAGCAGATTTTAGAGGCAGCAGGATGACATGGAGTCAGATGCAAAGACATGGCTGTATGTATTTTTAGCACTATACTTGAGAAAGAGACAGACGGATTCAGAGACAGTATAATCATATTTATATATAGCTTATCTAACCAGTGTTTATTTGTCAGTAGCTAACCTGCTTTCTCTGTTCTTTAATCTCCCTTAGATGTCCTGTTGGAGCGTCAGGCCCACCTGCCCACTACACACAAATTCAGCAGAGAACCACGTAAGAGTACTCACAATATCACACAGATGTGATAACAAACAAAAACACATATATGCACTACAGCTGTCCATCCATCTTCGTCAGCTTATCCAGTTGGGTCACAATGGCAGCACGCCAAGCGGGGAATTCCAAGTGTCCCTCGCAACGTTTTCAGGCTCATTCTGGGGAGCCCAAGGCATTCCCAGGTCAGATGGGATATGTAATTCCACCATTAGCTCTTGGTCCACCTCAAGGTCTACTTCCTGTTGTACGTACCCGGTAAACCTCCAAAGGAAGGCACCTCTTAGACATCCCAATCAGATGTCCAACCCACCTCAGCTGGCTCTTTCCGACACGAAGGAGCTGCGGCTCTACTCTGAACTTACGCCGGATGACTCAGCCCCTCACCCTGTCTCTTAGGCCAAGCCCAGCAACTCTACGGCCGCTTGTATCCTTGATCTCATTCTACACAAAGCTCATGATCATAGGTGAGGTCTGGAAAGTAGATCACCTTGTAAAATGAGAGCTTTCCCTTCCGGCTCTGCTCCCTCTGCACCTCGACTATAACGCCTTTGCTCGAGGCAGCGACTCTCCCCCTACCCAATGGGGGCACTACTGATTTCCGGCAGAGACCACAGCCATGACCTCAGATTGAAAGTGCTGATTCTCACCCCAGCCACTTCACACTCGGCTCCAAACTGCTCCAGTTTAAGCTGAAAGTCATGCACTGATGAAGCCAACAGAACCATGTCACAGACACAGCGTTGGTGGAGTCCAGCACCCAGCGAAAACGCTCCCACTCTGGTTATTCGAGGACAGGATGGCTTGTAGCCACGGCACCCATACTCCCGCAATGCCCCAAAGAGGAACCTGCAGGGGTCATGGTCACAGACCTTCCCCAAGTCCACAAAGTGCATGTAGAGTAGGTCAGCAAACTCCCATGATCGCTCTGGCACTCCTGCCAGGGTAAAGAGCTGGTCCACAGTGGAATCCACATTGCCAGCACCCCAGAGTGTGTAACCCTGATAACTGAAGCACATTCTCTAGCATCCCAGTCTGCCGCTGCACAGGCACTGTGCCCAACTTCCATGAGGCACTGAAGTGGTGTGTCGCCCAGGACAGTCCAACCATGTCCTGAGCCTTCAGCTTCTCAGTTAGCTGGCCTCTCATCCATGAGTAAATGCTTGTATGCTTCTGTGCAGTGGTATGTAAAGAAATTAGTTCCCGAAATGAAAGTGCTCACAGCGAGGTTTGTGGATTATCTCGATTAGCTGTATGTAGTTTCAGCCATGTGTGATCTATCAGCCAAAACAAAAGCTGTAAGTAGATCATGGGAGTTCAGTCCTCATTTTTTCTCTTTTGGAAGTTATAGCGAAAGGTGACCAAATGTAGCACCTGTTAGCTTGACTAAATCTAAAACTCAACGATTTCTTTCAGTTGGACCTGACAGAATCACTTTGCGCTGCCTCTGCTTCCTCTCGTTCCTCTCTTAGTGTACCGGGTGATAAAGAACCAGCCCCCTCCCATTCTCTCCATTGAGTTAGACCACAACCCATTCAAATGTCTCACAGAGGGCTGCACCAAGTCGTTCAGGAAGGCGAGTCTGCTGCACTATCACATGAAGTACTACCACTCGGACCAGCAGCTGGACAAGCACAGCAGTGAGCAGGAGGCACCGAGGTAGGCTGACGTTTGTCAAATCCCGAGCCAGGAGTTTTACAGAGAGGAAGGTTGTGTTGGGCTCTGACTGGGATTGTTGCAGGGGGAAACGACCATCTTTCAAGGGCGCTGACTCCATGTCAGATGTTAAGAAGGAGGACCAAAACAATACCTGTCACCGTGGCGACAGAGAGCACAGCACCATGGGAACAGGTAGGATGCATACTTGACTTACAGTGTCCAAGTTTAGCATGAGACACACAGATGATCTCTCGTTGAAGATGAAATGTGGTCCATGTGACATAAAAGCGAGTGTTTCTCACCCCTCTGATTTGTCTGTCTGCAAGCTGAAGTGATGAAGGACGGGGGGGGGGACAAAACAGGAGGACAGGACAGGAAGGAGAGGAAGAACTTCTTGAGAGTCAAACTGAAGAAGAAGAAAAAGAAGAAAAAGAAGAAGAAAAGTCAGCCAGGTGAGAGCAGGTGTACTGTCCTCCCAACCAACAACTCACATTCATTAACCACTTGAGTAAGCAGTCGGTGTTTTAGACCATTATACGTATAGGTTATTGTAAAATTCTCCAGTGATGTCCAGGAGTCACAGAAATAGAATAAAGATGAAGCTACGTGTCATCACACCAGTCAGAAATGAACTGCATGTGTGTTTCAGTCTGCAACTAAATATCAGCAAAATAACTTCACCCAGCATGTGTCTGCTGGGTAACAGAACGCTTGGGTTTGCATCAGTTGTGCATCGGACCGATAACCGAAACTGCTCCTCTGGCTTGGATAGTTTGTCTGATTATACATTCTGCTTTGTACTGGGCGTTTTACGTTTTAATCTTAGTATTTATTGCACGCCTTTTTAGCTTAAGTCTGTGGATACTGCTGGAAGTTGTGAATTTCACACAGATTTGAGTTCAGACTCTGAGAAGCAAATGACAGCAGTTTGTGTTTTAAAATACCCCAACGGTCTCCGTGAGCTGCGAGTCAGCAGCCGCTTTTTTGAGGTTTGTGGTTAGGAGTGTTTCAGTGTTCACAGTGTTTTTGCTGAGAGCTGAATTAGGAAGACCTTTATGTTCTGTACTTCAGCCAACCACCAGAGGGCGATCCAGGTGTTTCGTCTGCCACTTTCACCAGTCTGTCCTGCATGTCGCACTTTAAAAACCTGATTAATCTGTGTATTAGTATTGCAGTAGAATAATGAGTATGTGCTGATGTGTTTACCTGCTGTGCTGTCAGGACTTTGCAGCAGTGATGATGAGAACTCAGACAGACCTCCGATCACTCTGAAGCTTTCCACCGATCATCACGACACACTCACACAAGGTGGGAACGCACACGCACACACGTCAAAAACTGTGCAGGCATTTTTAGGTGACAATGTGCAGATTTGAAGTCTTTAACATAAAGAAGTCAGCAGTGTGTGTCTCCCTTGCAGTGGACGACGGCAGCGACTGGTCCACGCTGACGGCAGAGAGCGGAGAGGACACGCCCTCTTGGCCCGTTGCTATGGAGACAGAGGACTGTGAGGTGGTGAGGTGTGTGTGCGAGGTGGACGAGGAAAATGACTTCATGATCCAGGTAAAACACACACAGACAGGTCGAAATACGCGGAAATACTTTTATTTCTGTTCATGTTTTCAAGCTTGTCTTTAAACAGCACTCATGCGCTGTGAGCGTTGGTCCTGTTCATATGAGTGTGTTCCTCTGCAGTGTGAGTCCTGTCTGTGCTGGCAGCACGGCACATGCATGGGTTTATATGAAGACGGCGTCCCTCACAACTACATCTGCTATTACTGCAGGCACACCGCAGGTGGGACAGCTGTTAATTCGTCATGAAGTACTCACGATTTGAGTGTCACAGATTCAGAAATTGAAATCCGTTTTCTGACGTTTAAATTTAAGGTTTGCATTTCCAGTCCAGTACAGTGATAACAGCTACTGGCTCTGTGTGTGTGTGTGTGTGTGTTTTTCCAATTTGTTACACTCATGTCCAGGCTGGAGGTGGTCTCAGCGTTTCCTGTCAGAACCTGATTTGCTGATATCTGGTCACATGTTTGGCCTGTCGTGTGTGAAGGAGAACTACTCTGAGATCAACGCCTCCAAGATCTCGCACACCAGCCGCCTGCTGGCACACATACACGGCCTCAATCAGGTCCTCAGTGGGCTGCAGCTGCAGATCAGCCTGTTACGGTGAGTACGGTGACATCGGCCGTTCTTTGGGTCCACGGAGACCTTATGTTCAGTCCATTTGTCCGTCCGTCCACGCAGCTCTCCATCCCATCCCGATCTGCAGCTGTGGAGGTTGCCATGGAGACGAGAGGAGAGTCAAAGGTTGACGTCCAGCCCGAGAGGAGAGACTCCCCTCTGTTATGTCAGCAGTGAGCACTGCTACCAAAAGCCTGGAGCATCATGGGAAAAATCAGAGGAGAGGGAAAAGGAAAGGCAGACGGCTGCCGTGAAGGACGAGGAAAACACTAAGGAGAAGGTACAAACAGGAAGGAGGTCAGCTGTAGGTCTGAGTCACGTTAGATAAATTCAAATTCCTGATGTCATCATCATCCCTCATCATTAAAGTGTTATAAAGTCTCTGTTATATAAAAATTTGTTGTACTCCTCAGAACTGCACACGGTCTTCACTTTGTCCAGTTTTCATCTGCTGCCCCCTGCTGGACAAACTGCATAATGTAGAAACTTATTTGTGAATGACCTCGAGCATCCTGAGCTTTGTTGTTTGCTGGACTGCATTTGAACTGATGCCCTTTCCATGCTAACAATATGATAACGATATATCTGTGATCAGCTGATGTCAGCCTGTCAGATTTACTGATTATTGATTACCACCAGTGAACAAATTCGTGACAACACTGGAGTTACTGCTTATACTGACATTCTGTTGAACTTTAATCAACGAGTCACTTATCGGTCTGTTAACTTCCTGTTTACTTCTCTTGGTTCAGTCAGTGTGAGCAGGGGCCTGACCAGAACCTTCTTGGTCCAGAACAAATGAACAGATCAACATGTGTGTTAACACCTGTGAGGTTTGCGCAGTTGAAGTGAACCCTCAGGTGATGTGAGGGGTGGAAAGACTCTGTGATGCAGCTTCACAGCACTGAAGCAGGCTGCTGCTGTTGCTATGAGACCACCTAAAACCAGTCTGAGGTGCTGGGCCTCATGTGAGGGCTGTGGAGGGGGAACATTGTGTTGATGTTCTGTTGTGACAATGCACAAATTCTGTTTTCTGTAGGAAATAAAACCTGAAGATGTCGACAAGAAGCCAGCTCATGTCAAAACGGACACAAACATGGCGACGCCCTCGGACGCATCCCGAGACGCCTGCGTGAAGAGAGAGAACCACACATGGACTGACAGCGGCAAACACGCACACACTCAGACACACGCGCAGGAGCCTCGTGTAGCGTCTGTGGCCGAGTGTCAGCTGAACCTGCTGGAGCATGTCGAGTCCCTCCACCACCAGATCAGTGCCAGGATGGACCTGATAGAGCGGGAGCTGGACGGTAACACACACACACACGCACACAGCAGAATCAGGTTTACCACCAGGCGGCTTTTGCAGTTGGTCCAGCAGGTCTCCTCAGCTGCTGCAGTGGCTGCAGTTTAATCGCTCAGGGCAGCTCCCAGGGTTATGTCCACTAGAAGTGCTTTGTTAGGCTGTCGCAGGCTGAGGTTTGGCAACATGACCGAGAGACCTTCTCGTTAAAGAGTTAAGTCCTTTTAGCCTTGACGGCATTTTGTTGCTGGTTGTAATTTATATGTTGTTTGTGTGGCGGTCTGAAGGTCAGTTTACAGTCATGTGAACAGATCTTAAGCTCAAAAAGAAATAAATCAGATGTACATGCTGTATTAGCTCTGCTCAGCCGTCAGCAAAAGTAAGACATTGAGACGCTGCTGTTCTAACAGCTGATGATCCAACTGCAAGACAAATGCACTGTTTTAACCTCAACATTCATAAATTAAAGATGTCTCTCTCTCTCTCTCTCTGTCTCCAGTGTTAGAGTCCTGGTTGGACCACTCAGGCGAGCTCGAACCTCCTGACCCTTTGTCCCGCCTCCCGCAGCTCAAACAGCGAATCAGGCGGCTGCTGTGTGACCTGTGCACTGTGAGACGCCTGTCGGTCTGGCGCTGACGCGCTTCCCTCCTCGAATAGACAACATGGACGGACAGAGCGCGACACATCGAAGTCTGTCGAGAAAAACGTTTCCTTCTTCAGTCGCATGGCAGCAGCGCCCTCTGCTGGAGAGAAGGTGCACGGACAACATGTTTTTAAAAACTGTTCCATTAAACTTTGCAGGTACCAGAACATTTCCTAATGGCCTTCAGCAGGACGTCATGCCGACCACATGATGATGACAGGCTCGATTGGTGGCTGTACTGACTCGACATGTGACCTCATCAGAGTTTCAACTGAATGTTTCATTGTTTTCTGTCAGTCCTTACTAACACTCACTGATGAGGCGTGGACAGATTTACAGATTTCATATTAACATTAATAACAAATAACAATAACAACTACAGTGTAACAGATATTTAGCTCAGAGTCACGCTTTCATAAGTTAGATATTTGTCAAGGCAAAGATTTTGTAACTGTGCTATAATTGATCCTAGCTGTAAAGATCTCTTTGAAATGAAAAGGAAGGCCTAATCAGCCTCAGCACCTCTGTGCTCCGTTTGCCCTCTTCTGATGTTTCGTTCTCAGGATTGTTCATCATCCTCTTCAGTTAGAAGTTAATACTGAGCTAAGAGGTTCCACTAGCTGTTGGTTTAGTAGCATCAGTTATCAGTTAAGAAGCTAGTTAGCTTACCTGCTAATGCGACAGTCGGGCTGTGATGACTTTGCAGACGCAAGTAGGTCAGTCTGATTTTATTTTTTTATTTGACTTTTTCACTGCGGTGTGAACAGCACAAACCACATGGAATCTTATCTTTTCTGTTCTGATTTGGAACACGCTAATATGTTCTCTTAAAAGACGGCAGCTAATCGATTGATCGACCGGTCATTGCTGCTCCACGGACTTTGGTGGCCTCCATCTTTACTTGTGTGTGACTGTGTGCTACATGTGACTAGTTCACACTGGAATGTGATACCGAACGCATATAAATAATAATGATGGAACAGCTACACACACAAAAAAATCAGATTTTGAGCAACAGAATGCAGTCCTGCAGTGTGAACGTCGGCTGTTTCCGTACCTGTCAGAGAGGTGAAGGTGCTTCCCTTCTGGTTGACCACCACAGGACTCCACTTCAGATGACACGTGACGCGTTTGAATTGTGCTGTGATGTCTAGTTAGCCTTGTGCGAAATCGCTCGGTGATGCACATCTCTGATCTACGTCACCAGCGCCATGTTGACAGCTACAGCTGTGTGAAAGGAAGCTACTCCTCTCTGTAGGCCAGCGTGTGGGTTGGCTCTGCACGCCGTCGCTTCAGGTTTAAAGGAGATGCCGTCACTTCCACGATTGGTGGGTGGGCAGGTATTTGCCCGTCACCGTCATATGTTTCAGCAATTTTCTGACAAACTGTGACTTTATTGACTTGGGAAATTAATTTTTGAATGGATAGACATCATATTTGCGATTAATGGCAGTACCATACGTATTTTATCTGAAATAAGGTGGTCCACAGGAAAGGGGGCCCTCGCCTCTCTGTGCAGTCTCTTAAAAACGGCGCTGAGCGTGAAAGTTCATCGTCGCCCTTTGGGGACAGCATTTGTCTCGGCGTGTGCGTCACGCCGGTCGTCTTTAACAAACAGAGCTGGCAGAGAAGTGCTGGTGCTTCGTGAGTGTTTCTTATTGAAGCTGGTGTAAGTTTGCTAACAGAATGATGAGCTGAGCAAAACTTTTCTCTCCTGTGGCACAAAAAGACTTTTAAAATGTAAATATGTCAAAGTGAATGTTTTATACACTTGTACAAGAAACTAACTATAAAGCTGTAGATTTATTTTGATAGGGGGACTGACTGATTGCTTGGTGGATTTATCTTCAGAGCTTCAGTAATTGTGAAACTTCATTTTGTTTCTGTGTTGATGCTTTGGTTGAAGTGGTTTCAGCTCTGGTCGGTTCACGCAGCCCTCTGAAACATCCACCTGAACAAAAGGTGTGTGTTCATGTTCCAGCTTTCTGAGTTGATGAGGACCAGCATGAATGAAGTGTAAGTTCATGTACATAAAAGCTTCAGAGTCAAAGAAGTCAAAGTTTTCTTTTTTACTTTCATACTTTGTTTAAAGCATGAAAAGGAATTAGTTTTCTAACTTTGATTAAAATGACAAAACTTGTGTCACATTCAGGATATTTTTTCCCCAATAGGATTCAGTGGTGTTTCCACAATGAAAAGCAGACAACAAAACCATACAAAAGCTGTCATAAGTATAATAATAAATAATAATAAATAAAACACAAGATTTTGTAGGCTGAGCTTAACCTGAACTGGGGTAGTAATGATACACCATGTGCTGTGTCTCTGAGTCCCTGACTTCCAGTGAAGGGAAATCTGAATGCTTCAGCACACCAAGACATTTTGGACAATGCTATGCTTCCAACTTTGTGGCAACAGTTTGTTGAAGGCCCTTTTCTATTCCAGCATGACTGTGCCCCAGTGCACAAAGCAAAGCTCCATAAAGACATGGTT
>NC_058500.1:1157271-1227271 GCF_020382885.2 Scatophagus argus
CTGAGCTGTCCTCATGAAGTACCTGCTGGGTAAAAATAAGGTTAAAACCTCAGCGAGTGACGGGACAATCAACAAACAAAAATGACTTTCAGTGCGGTTGCTCAGTAGAACAAAGAGCTCCATGAGGTTATGCGTTTCCTCCCAGGTCAAGACTCTCACACTCCACGTGTGTGTCGTGTGTGTGTGTGTGTGTGTGTGTAGGTACCAGTATCCCACCATGGATGAGCTGGCTGAGATGCTGCCGTCTGTATTCACACAGCTTCAGTAAGTCTGCTGTCTGCTTTGCACTGCATGATGGCTGCTTCGTGTAGCGGTTGGTTATTTCAGCCTGGTGTGCCTGCGTGCGTGTGTGTGTGTGCGTGTGTGTGTGTGTGTGTGTGTTGTTGTCGTCAGGGTGAAGAGTGTGATCGGTGTTGGCGTCGGAGCTGGAGCCTACATCCTCACCAAACTGGCTGTGAGTACATCCACTGAAGTGACGAGTTAAAGTGAAGCTCACTGAGCTCAGGGTCACATGACAGGAAGGACCACGTCTGATTGGTTGTTTGAATTCTGCAGAGGCTGCTGGTGATGATGATGAAGCTTGCTGTTGTGTTTCAGCTGAATGAACCCAGTCTGGTGGAGGGTTTGGTTCTGATCAACATCGACCCCTGTGCTAAAGGCTGGATGGACTGGGCTGCATCCAAGGTGTGTGTGTGTGTGTGTGTGTGTGTGCGTCTCTCTCACACACACACAAATGTATTTGTTGATGATCACAATATTGTGAAATGAATCAGAGCAAGAAGGTTCTTTACTGACCATCTGACATAATAACTAGAAGGTCCACTGCGTCTGTCGTCCATCTGTCGTCTGTCGTCCATCTGAGTCTGCGTCTGTTGTCCGTCTGCGTCTGTCGTCTGTCTGCGTCTGTCGTCTGTCTGCGTCCGTCGTCCGTCTGAGTCTGCGTCTGTTGTCCATCTGCGTCTGTCGTCCGTCTGAGTCTGCGTCTGTTGTCCGTCTGCATCTGTCGTCCGTCTGCGTCTGTCGTCTGTCTGCGTCTGTCGTCTGTCGTCTGTCGTCCATCTGTCGTCTGTCGTCCATCTGAGTCTGCGTCTGTTGTCCGTCTGCGTCTGTCGTCTGTCTGCGTCTGTCGTCTGTCTGCGTCTGTCGTCTGTCTGCGTCTGCGTCTGTTGTCTGTCGTCCGTCTGAGTTTGCGTCTGTTGTCCGTCTGCGTCTGTCGTCTGTCGTCCGTCTGAGTCTGCGTCTGTTGTCCGTCTGCGTCTGTCCTCCGTCTGCGTCTGTCGTCCATCTGCGTCTGTCGTCCGTCTGCATCTGTCGTCCGTCTGCGTCTGTCGTCCATCTTCGTCTGTCGTCCGTCTGCATCTGTCGTCCGTCTGCGTCTGTCGTCTGTCGTCCGTCTGAGTCTGCGTCTGTCCTCCGTCTGCGTCTGTTGTCTGTCGTCCGTCTGCGTCTGTCGTCTGTCATCCATCTGCGTCTGTCGTCCATCTGCGTCTGTCATCCGTCTGCGTCTGTTGTCCGTCAGTATCCAATCCATGAAACGTGCAGCAAAATACTGAATGTGATGTTTGTGTTTCCTGCAGCTGAGCGTCTGGACGAGCAACCTGGTGGACGTGATCATGGGACACCACTTCAGCACTGTGAGGACAGACACACAGGAAGACAGACAGACAGGCAGACACACAGGAAGACAGAGAGATGAGCAGGCAGACAGACAGGAAGGAAAACAGAGACAGACAGACACACAGGAAGACAGACAGACACACAGGCAGGCAGGAAGACAGACAGGCAGGCAGAAAGACAGACACACAGGAAGACAGACAGACGGACAGGCAAACACACAAGAAGACAGACAAGCAGGCAGGAAGACAGGTAGGCAGACAGACGGGCAGGCATACAGACAGACAGAAAGGAAAACAGAAAGATAGAGAGACAGGAAGACAGACAGACAGGAAGGAAAACAGAGAGACAGGCAGACAAACAAGAAGACAGACAGACGGGCAGGCAAACAGACAGGAAGACAGACAGGCAGACACACAAGAAGACAGACAGACAGGCAGACAGATGGGCAGACAGATAGACAGGAAGGAAAACAGAAAGACGGACAGGCAGCCTCGTTTACTGGAAGCGCAGCTTCATGTGTGCTCCATGTGTGTGCAGGACGAGCTGACAGAGAATAAGGAGATCGTCCAGACGTACAGACTCCACATCTCTCAGGACATACCGCAGGACAACTTGTCCATGTTCTACTACAGCTATGACAGGTAGGAACTCAGGTGGCTACCTGTCATAGTGCAGTACTTTACCAAGATTACCTCATCGTGTACTGATACTGTTACTGCGAGCAGACTTCTGCAACAGAGAAAAATGAAAAGCAGTCTGCATCCTTCACTTCTGAGTCTGCATCGGCATTTAAGAGTGTGTGTGTGTGTGTGTGTGTGTGTGTGTGTGTGTTTTAGTCGTACTGAGTTGCAGATGGAGCGACCGGTCCCTGGTCTGAACGAGAACACAGTCACCACACTCAGGTATCATTTGTTCTTACTTTCATTTCTCTAACAGTCTAATGCATTGACACGTCCTGTTAACACCTGACTGTGTGTGTGTGTGTGTGTGTGTGTGTGTGTCAGGTGTCCTGCCCTGCTCGTGGTTGGAGACACGTCACCTGCTGTTGATGTTGTGGTGAGTGTCTGCCCCGTTTCCATGACGGCCAGTGTGTGATATGACATTGTTAATACATCGCGTGTGTCTGTCCCACAGGTGGAGTGTAACTCCAGACTGAACCCTACCAAGACCACCCTGCTCAAGGTACCTCTCTGTCTCTCCATGACGTCCGTCCCTTCGTACCTGTCTGTCAGTCTGTCTGTCTCGCAGTTGTTTGGTGATGGAATGTCCTTATCATTTCCTGTTTGGTGCTGATCTGGAGCTGAAGCCCGGTGTCCCTGTTCTATTCAGACCAGTCACTGTGGGTTGAGCCAGTAAATGAACAGTGACTGAGCCGCCCCTCCCAAACCGGTCCAGTCAGACCTCATCCTGAAGTCAGTCCAGTCCTGACTGACATTCTGTAGTTTGTTGTGCTTTAAATTTGCATTGTGGGCCAACCTTAAATCTGAAAATCAGTTTCAGTTACTTGTTCTCACCAGGTGTTGGGTTATTCTTTGTCTCTCCTGCAGATGGCAGACTGTGGAGGACTTCCTCAGGTGGTGCAGGTGAGTGTGAGTCTCTTGCCGTCTCATGTTAAAGGACAACGCCGCACCTGCAGGCACTGGCCGCTGTGCATCGGCCGAGAAAACATTCCAGGTGTGAAATGTTCTCCAGAGTTCAGGTGACGTTGATAAGAAGCTTCGGCAGTTTGCGTCTGACGGATCAGGTGCATCGCAGGCTTTGTTTGTGTCGCTGTCCCTCATCAAGGAGACACGGGACAGACTGTAGGGAAGGACACAGATGTACAGTAACGAGGGACTCTTTTAATCAGCTGACCAGTCGTTTAAAGGTTGCTCATCTCGCTAGTCTCCACCAGAAATACGAGACAGCAGTTAAACCGATTCTTATTGTTACTGAGGAGCCACTTGTGCAGCTCAGCCCGTCTGTGCAGCCTGTCGGTGGCTTTAAGTTCAGGACGCATTTAGACTGCGTCATTTACGCCGACGTGTGTCTGAGGTTACCGAGATGTACGATGAACGCGTTCACGTGGCTCTCATAATGGACACGAGTTCTTACTGAGCACAGTGAGGTTTGACTGCTCTGAGTGTTTTCTTACTTGAGGCCAGTCCAGCAGCGGACTTCCTGTTTAGCCGTCGGGCAGCGTCCCTGTTGTTTTCACACGGAGTTGAGGCTGTAGGGTCTCGGGAGGCTTCACAGGTGGATTAGGAAAGCAAAGACATCTTCAGTGTTGGTCACCTCCAGTTTTAATAATAAAGAATGAAAACTGAAAACGTGCAGTGAGTCAGTCACACTGAGTTTTCTTTTTCCTCCGTGCAGCCTGGAAAACTAGCAGAGGCCTTCAAGTATTTTGTCCAGGGGATGGGCTACAGTGAGTATCTTCACACACACACACACACACACACTCATTGTTCCAACCTGCACACAAATCCTGTGTTCATGTTAATAAAGCACATATGATGCTATTTTGTTTGTTTCGTCTGGTTGTCTTTTCACTCACAGCTGAATTTGGTTGAATTTGCGGTCTTTCGTGTTCCTGCTCTTTCATGTGCAAACCAACCTGAGTTCATTTTGTGTGACAAAAGCGCGTTTTAGTTTCCGCTGTGGTGACTTTTCAGCCATCGCTGTGTTGTTACTTTAGGTTAGTCTTACGAAACCTCGAGTGTTTTTTGTTTCTAACAGATATTTTCCGAAAGGATTAATGAAATGTGTCACGCTGATGAGCGATGAGCAGGATGTGCGGCTCCCCTCAGCTTCATCGTGACTTCCAGCTGCTGCCACGCTCAGTGGGACCCGCGCGAAGGCTCAAAGCGTGGACAAACTCTTTCACAGATTAGATTCCGACTGCAGCACGTTCCTCATCAGGTTAACGACCGCTCACAAGCTAAACCGAAGAGTTCAAAGTGCGCATTTAATAGCTTCAAGTAAAGAAAAAAGAATCAGTGGAGTGTGTGTGTGTGTGTGTGTGTGTGCTTTCACAGTCTGCCTCTTGTTAATAATACACTTATGTGTCAACCCGTCCTCCTTCCTTTCTGCCTCCCTCTTTGTCTTTGTTTCCTTCAGTCCCTCATGTTGCATTAAACCACCTGAGCAGCCAATCAGGTATCAGGATCTCAGCCAGGCTCTTAAACCCTCCTCTCCTCCATGTCCATCTTTGTTTCTTTGGTTACTCTGCACCCTGGTGTGTGTGTGTGTGTGTGTGTGTGTCTGTCTGTCTGTCTGTCTGTCTGTCTGTGTCTCTCTCACTGCATGCTGTTGATCAGCTGATCAGTTTTTTCCCCACATCAGCACACCTGAGCTCCGTTCACACTGCAGACCCACAGGCTGCTGCTCACCTCTGTCCACGCTCGCATCCCATAATAACATGAGCTGAAAGTAGCAACGGAAGACATCATGTGTTTGTGGCCTTTTGTGGCCAGGCGGCGACCAGAAACGCGTCATATATTCACAATCAGATAATGTGTGGCTTTTGAATCCTTAATCTCATGATGTCACGGAAACTCAACCACAAATGAAAATTCAATCATGATCTGCTGACCCCCGTGCTGATGGACAGATAGATAGATAGATAGATAGACAGATAGACAGATAGACAGATAGACAGACAGACAGACAGATAGATAGACAGACAGACAGATAGATAGACAGACAGATAGATAGATAGACAGATAGATAGACAGACAGATAGACAGACAGATAGATAGACAGATAGACAGACAGATAGATAGATGGACAGATAGATGGATATTTCATTGATCCAGAAGGAAATTCAAGGGGTCAGTGAAGTTTTTCATTCTGAAACAGTTTGTTCAGTGGTTCAGCAGGAAGCTGCGATGCTGTTTTACTGTGAAGCTGCAGAAATGTTTTGTGGACTGAGAAAGTTCACTTCCTGTCAGCGTTTTTGGGTGTACTGTTCCTTAATGAATTTCTTGTTGCCTCTGTAGCTTAGCTGTTCCAGTCCATCTGCTGCCTCCTGTGATATGAAAGGTCCTCCAAAGGGTGGACAGTGGAACAGACCTGAAGTCAAATCTGTTTGCTGCTTTCTCTTCTGTCAGTTGTGGTTAAACTTTTGAAAAATGTGTTTTGTCACAGCTTTGTTGCTTTTCACACTGAGCAGAAAACATTTGGGTGTGAACGGATCCTCAGACTCGCCACCATCAGATTTGAATGCGACAATGAGGTCTGTCAGTGAGCCCCACAAACGTTAACCAGCACGTCTCTGTTGCCCCCCTCCAGTGCCCACAGCTGGCATGACCCGGCTGGTTCGCTCCAGGACTCACTCTGCCTCCAGCGTCGGCTCCACAGACGGCGCCCGGAGCCGCAGTGCCGCCAACACACTGCCTGAGGGCGCCGGCAGCCCCGAGCACACAGCAGCACACAGCATCAAGATGACTGCATAGGACTTCCCGTTTCCTCTCTGACTCTCCTCAAACGACGTGGGACTGTCCTCCACGCCGCCGCCTGGCGGTTCTACGATTTAGTTGTACATGTTGCTCCCAGAGAGCTGAAACGGGTCACGTCTTACGTCCCAGTAGAGCTGACTGCCGTCACTGCCCTTAGATGTCTTTAGAGGTGACTGCTGTCTGCGGCAGCCATGTTGGCTCTACTCTCCTGTTGGTCCAAGCCACGCGGTTGCCCTGGTGACTCTGTAGCTGGACTCAGCTCGTTCATATTTACGTAGAGTTGTGTTGTGCTTCTGCAGTGGACAGTTTTGGTCAGACCATGTCTTTACTTCTCCTCGTTTTGTTATCACAGTCTTATGGTGATCTTTATTGTTTAGTGATGACTTGATGGTGCTGTTGGTTTATATGAAGGTCAGCGGTTTTCCTTGTCGTAGATCTCCAGTGACGTTTAGGCAGTATTGAAAGATAAATGAATGTTCGGTGGCCCAGAAACAGTTTTCATTACCAGTCCTGCTGCTTCCTGTCTGGAAGCCTGAGAATACAGGAAAGCAATGAAAACATCCATCAGAACTCACCTGCAGGCTTCTGACTTGTAACCAAACTCCAGGGTTCAGAACAGTGAAACAAAGCGTAGACGGTACATCATGAGAACGTTCCTCTTCTGCCGTCCCTTCGTCGGACTGTTCCCCACCACAGCTTGTCCTCCTGATAAGACGTGTCCCCGAGAAGCCGTGGAGCTCAGCACAAGATGCACCAAAACTTCTAATGCTTATTGTTCAGCAGACCTGATATTTTCTTCTCCAGATGTTAGAACGTCTTTTCTTGGTGTTTTTGAGAAAAACGAAAGCTCAGTTCTGTGACTTGTAACGTTGAAACATGAGATGCACAAGCTGTGTGACTTTGTTCAGTGTTTGTCTCACTCAGACATCACTGAGGTCTCAGTGGATGACAAGTTAAAAAAATCCACTTTGACGTGAACTTCATGTGAATGAGAGGCTGGCAGCTTCTTGCTGGTTTTCCAGACTCTAGTGGATTTAAGAGCTGATAATTTGAGGGTAAAGTTGTTGCTTTCTCCTCCGGCCCCTTTGATGGGGATCCTGAGGTGACCCGCTGACTGCTGCTGTTCCTGATTCTGGACTGTGACTGAGTTGTTGTTCAGACGTGAACCTGCTTGTCGACACCTCGGAGACAGGAAGAAAAACCACACGCGTCCACCGGCTCCTTTGATTGGGTGTAGAATAGGATCAAGTTCCCAAATCAAGAGTGCATGTGGAAAATTCCAAACTAAACTAGGATATAAATTGTTTTTGATGTTGATTATTGATTAGTTTGCATTCTGGTGCGCTTCATCGTGGTGCTGCGACTCTGAATTGATAAACTGCAGTTTAGCTGTTTTTGTCTGCAATGATGTCTACAAGTTGTGCTCTCTGGTGTGGTGCTGCCCCCTGCTGGGGGACTGCAGGAAAGCTCACAGAGGGAATGAAACCTGCTGTTCGGTTAGCAGCCTTCATGCTTGTTAGAAGTTTTTCTGGATGCTGTAACTGCAGTCAGATATTTACTTGTTCTTTATATACTCACTGTAATCCGTTACTGTTCCTTGGTATTTTATTACAACTATTTTGAGATTTGTACTGAAGCATTGGTAGCTGTTCTGTTACTCTGAGGTTTGTTGTTCCTGACTTTTCCTGTAAACAACGTTTGTAATGAAATAAATCTGGTTAACCAAAACGGTGTTTTGACTCAAATGTTCTGCTGTGTTACAGAAGAGTCCACATCGTGTACTTAAGTAAAGTCAGCAGGACCAACAGGCTCATCAGGTTCCTGTAGCTCAAAGTGACCCCTTCAAGTTGCTTTTTTTGGTCCTTCTCACAGATAATACTGAATGTTAAAGACATAATTTCTTATTACTTTTATTTTGGTTGCTGCTTTTTAGCACATTCCATTTATGGACAACACATTATAACAGTAAGGTCAGAAATGTAGTCATTAAGTACATTTGTTGCTGCGTAGGTTCTATATAAAGAACAAACATTGGCTGGTAATTCTAGTTCAAGTATTTTTAATCCCCAGCCATCTGTGTCCGTCCATCTGTGAGTCTTGCTGGGAAGTTTGTCTTAATGTGTCACTTAAATCAGTACATCAACACAAAAGAAAAGGTAACAACAAAAAACAACAAGTTAAAAGGCGACTTATTGTCCTGGTACATAACTTTGTTTCCACAGCCGGACACAATCTGTCAGATGTGATGCGATCACAGCTTTGGATCACCAGCAGTCCACAGTAGGACGCTTCACCGTAGCACACCTCAGCAGAGCCGGTGACTGGGTTCTGGGTTCAGCTGGCAGCAGGGGGCGCCGTCTTGCTGCAGAGTCGACCCAGCAGCCCGGCCATCTGCAGCAGGGAGCCGACGCCTTCAGCCACCCTCATGTGAGTGTAGCCGATTTCCTGGAGGACAGAACCACAACACGACATCGGTTTAGACAGCCAAAGATGAAGACTGGAAACAGTGTCGGTGGTGTGCGTGTCTGAACAGAAGTAGGGTCAGGACGCGGGAGGAGACGGGCAGACCGACTCTGTCCCACCACCATGTCTAACGCCCACTGAGACCCTGAAACTGGAACTTAAATTTCAGTGACTTCAAGAAACTAAACTGTAAAGTGTCGCCAATTCATTTTCTGTGGCTCGTCGATGAATGGGTTTCAGTCCAGTGTGGAGGATTTAAGGGCTTGCCACTAGATGTCACTACATCCTGCACCTTTAATGTCAGCTCTGTGTCAGGGGGCGGGGCTCCGCCTCACCTTGATGAACTCCAGTTTGAGGTACTCGGCCATCTGGTAAGTCTTGCAGACCCTGAAGATGTTCCCGATGATGTCCTCGGGCGAGTAGCCCAGCGCCCACAGCTGCTCCACCACCTTGTAGGCCTCGTCGATGTTCCCGTCCACGCAGTGTCCCAGCATGCTTTTCACCAGCAGCGGGTGAGGCTCGTCACACACTTTGAACACATTCTCGCTGTTGATGTAGCCAAAGCCAGAGTTGGTGGACTGCAGGTTGTTCAGTGCCTGGACACACAAAAACAGAAGTCAGCAAAAAGTGACCGTGCATCTTTTGAGCCAAGTGCTGGACTCCTGACTCCTGACACCTGTCTCATGTCTCCCTGCGCAGTGAAGATGACCGCCTCCAGCCCGTCGTCAGACACCGACAGACGCTCCTTCTCCACCACCTCCTGCAGCCGGGCCAGGATCTGTCCATCCGTCAGTTTGGAGTAACGCAGCACCGCGCAGCGAGACTGGATCGGCTCGATGATCTTATCCGAGGCGTTGCAGGCGAGAGCGAAACGCGTCGTCTTTGAGTAGATCTCCATGATCCTTCTCAACGCTTGCTGAGCTCCGTCCGTCATGCTGGAAGGAGGAGGAAGGACGGAGACGTTCCATATTAACAGCTTCCAGACCAGATCTTTACAATGGAAAACCTTTAGTGTCCCCATAGGTGTCCCCATTTAGTGTCCCCATAGGAGCTGAACAGAAACTACAACTCAGCCTGGACTTGGAATAAATGAAGACAAACTTCATTTGGAAGAACTGATCCGACTTCATATCAGACATTCAAAAACACATTTCATGAAGTATGGATCTTCTTTATGCCTCTGAGGTCACAGTTATTGTGTCCACATGACTGTCTGCTGTCATGTGATTCAGTTCAGGCTGTAGTGGGTGTCATTTTTAACAGCCAAAGCTTCTGCTGAGGTTTTCGAGTGAAGCTTTGAATGTCCGTTATCATGTTTTATGATGTCATCACCCCAAATTTCAAATTGAATGATGCGCTTCATCAGATTAAATTATACTTTCAGCATCCGTGAACGCACAAGGGTCTACATCGAGGTCATCAGGGCGTGCATGCGGAGTCCATGTGAGCGCACTACGCTCAGTCAAGCGTCTGGGCATGTGTGGGACGCGTCCTCCAACAGAACTCCAGAAAGTATAAACCCAACCAGTATGAGTCAGTGGTGTCCACGTCTGTCCGTGTACGCGTCCGTCTGTCTGAGTCTATTAGGCCTTTAAGACGTCAGTGTGGAAGTAAATGTACAGTCTAGATTAGAGTTTGTCAGTAAATGAAGGCTTCGCAGTGATGATAGGTGCCTTTTCCGACTTTAGCAGTCTGAAAAGGTTTTCACGAGAAATAAGAAACCAAAATTAGACAAATTCAAATTAATTTTTGTGTAACAGAACTTTTCCGTCTTATCTTTTTGGTGGCCTGTCAGATTTATCTCCAACAGCCAGGCTGATGGAGAATTCTGTAATGTTAAAGACAAAGTGATGCAGTTTGATAGTGAAGCTCCCTGGTGATTCGTGGATTGTCTCACCTGTCGGCTTCGTCCAGGATGATGATCTTGTGTCGTCCTTTGGGCAGTGTGACTTTCTGCTGAGCAAACATCTTGATCTTGTTCCTCACCACATCGATTCCCCTGCAGACACAACAGCAACATTCACCGTCCACTCTCACAACATCCATCACGTTATTTCCGGTCGGAGTCTCACCTGTCGTTCGAAGCATTGAGCTCCAGCACAGCGTCTTTCATGGACGCTCCCAGCAGAGCGCGTGCCAAACACAAGATGCTGGTGGTCTTTCCTGTCCCTGGAGGACCTGGATCACACACACGTGTCACATGCGATTCTTTTTCAGACTGTTAAACCTCAGCTGATACACGAGAGTTGACCTGATCCGGTCCACTGCAAGGTTGCATGTTGGCAACAACGATTTTACAGTCAGCGACTGTCCAGGATGTGCTAATAATCAGAGCTGGTACCAGTCTTCACGTACAGTAACGTAATGATTTACTGATTAGTCCACGAACAGACAGTCGTTCATCGTTCAAGGGATTTCTGAGAGTAATTTTGTGACAGCAGGCGGAGCTTCGAGCCCGGACTCCGCTTTGGACAAAAGCCGCTGTATAAACGCAGACCAATTAGAAGGTGACAGTGGACAGTGTTTGGGACTAGCGGACAGTGACGGATTAACTGAACAATTTCTTTACTTTTGACTGTTGAATGTTTGGAGACCAGGACCTGCCGCAGCTCCATACGGTAATTATGCAGATACTCTGTGGTGTCAAGGCAAACCACTTTAATCTACAGCCTAGCAGCTGTCCGAAGAAGAAAAAAACATTAACAATAATTTCCGGTCCTTTCTCCCCTCGTGTTTGTCCACGCTCACCTGCGATGATGATGTTGGGGACGTTTCCCTCTCTGGCGAACACCTCCAGCCGGCTCACGGTCTCCTCGTTCCCCACGATCTCGTTCAGCTTCAGAGGACGGTACTTCTCCACCCAGGGCAGCTCGTATGTACCACCGGAGCTTCTGGTGGAGGTCTCTCCGGCTTCACTGTCCACCTTATGTTCGCTTTCTGACGGTTTCCTCTCAATTTCAGCCTCCGCCATCTCCACGTCCATGATGAACACTCTTTCTATCCCCGCTGTCCGTCAGCCCGCGAACAGCAGCGGAAGTTTTCCCTCCTTGACAACCACGTGACAGTAAAGTGGCGTCTCATTGGGCTAGCGTTTATTGGTGATGGCGCTGATTGGCCGACAGCTACTCACTAAAAACTCGCGATATTTACATCTATAGTAGTTACAAAAGACGCCATAAACAAAACAAATAACAAAACATTCTTAAACACACATTCAGTATGTGTTTTAAATGAGAAATTCTTAAGTGGTTCCGAATTAGTAGAGAATGACTTGTGAATGACTAGTTCAAATGACTAAATGATAAGTAATAGTGAAAAGAGAATGTATTCCCCTCTGCTTTGTCAATATGTCAAAAATATATCATAAATAAATACATAATTAAATATACTGTGATGTGAACAGCTATAAACAGGCCATAATAAACATGTATCATGAGACGTAAACAGGTTGCTAACAGGAACCAGGTAAGTATGCAGGTGATGCCAATGCAGTAGAAGTTAAGTCTACAAGTACAAGTATGGCAGTAATGAAGGGTGTAAAACATATCCATGTATTAACACAGTAAGTGTGTCTGTATATACTTACTGTGTTTGTTTGTATGCTATAGGGTTTTAAAAACCCAAATGCATTTAAATTCCTTGATTTTTAGGGCCAGCGCCATTAACTGTAAATGTAATATTACTTTATAAAGTTGATATCTAGCTTTAGATTAATCGACGTATTTGTCTATCTTGGAAGCTACTGCAAATGTGAGATTTTGTCAAGCAGTCTGAGCACAAGATGCGTTTGGTAGCTTATTAAAAATGTGTAGAAATGTCAGACATCCGTCTGTTCAAATCTTCTCCGTGTTGTCCTGTAACGTGTTTTTATGTTACTTTTGTTTCTTTGTATTTGTGCCAAATTAATGTTAGGATTTACTACGCGGTGTTGATATGTATTACGCAGATGCTCCAAGCAGGAAGTCGTCATCATCCAGTTCTGAACCACTTCCTACTTCCGCAAACACAACCCTGTGTAGCTTCCCGTTTATCGGTTGATCAATGCGGTTGTTGACTTCTGTGTGTCGGTTCGTCGCTCTGTTTAATATTTTCAACTGTTCGACATCTATGCGTGATTGATTAGCATCATGACGGCCAACAGCCGCTGTTCCGCCGCGGAGCCTCCGGGCCTGGAGACCCAGCGGCGGGAGATTGAGTCTCTGCTGCGGCAATGTGAGCTTCGCGCTGGGGACAGTTGGTGAGAGTCCGCCCGCCTGCTGCTCTGCTGCGCACACACAATCACACACAGTTACAGGGCTAACTGCTAACGGCATCACACGGCGAACGCTGCCTAACACCCATTGACAGGTTTAACGACGGAGTCAGGCCGTTTTAGTGTCAGTGTGAGTTTGTGGGGACGCTTGAGCGGCTCAGTGTCGGACGTTAGGCTGTTGCTATGTAGCTCGTGCTAATCAGACAGACGTTGGGCAGACCGCTAGCCGACGCTGCTAACGTTAACGCTAGCTTGTCAGACAAGTGTAAGGATATGTTCAGGGTCGCCTCGTAAGCTTCCACTTTTGATTTTACCAAAACTGAACTTAGCAGTCCATTCCGTACCTGGAACCTTCACAATAATGGATGGCTGTTTGCTGACTTGCTAAGGTTTGTTGTGTTAAACGGAAGAAAAAAGTGAAAAATTACTCTCACACTTTGCTAAGGTAAAATCTTCAAGTTGCTTGTTTTCTCCGACAGAAATTGATCTTAGAGTGATACTAGATGGGGAAAAGTTGCAAATTCTTACCTTTGCGAATTGAGAACCAGAGAGTTGGGCGTTTCTGAATTGAACTGTTTATCAGCTATCAAAGGTGTCGCTCATTTTATTCAACAAATTAATTAATCACATTATCGTTACATTATTGCCAGTATACTGTCGGTGTTTCCTCAAATCATCACCAAGGGGATTATACGTGAAGCATATTATTCAGGGACTGAGGATTCAGAGGCCATAAAAAGTTTAAAAATCCTGTAACAGTATAGCTACCAAGATTAACTTTTTAAGTGTCAAACGTCTGCTGGTTCCAGCTTATACCACAGTGAATCTTTGCGCTCTGCGAAACTGTGAGGAGCATCTTTCACAATTTCTTATAAGTGATCAGGTGGATCAAGACCTTCAACTTAATGCTGTTTTGGTCAAATTAGATTCCTGATGGCTCTAAAACAGAAGCCGCGTTCTTCCTCTTTGTTCCGCTGGTCCCAAACAGCGTTCTGCCCTCAGTGTGGTTCTCCCTCAGAGAAGTCAAGCAAAACTGTGTCAGTGAAATGTGGTTTGCTGGACTGGTTCACATGGTTTCGCTTGGGCGTCTTAGGTTGTGCTGTGTAAAGGTTTAGGGTTGGTCAGGACCCACTCAAATCCACTTCCTAGTAGTTGCTGAAACACATTTGATGGAGCGTTCTGCCGTAATCCAGAGCAAATCCATGACTTGTGTGACCTGAGATGAGGAGTTGAAGTCATCCTGGAGGCCTCATGTAAATGAAGACACTGAGGTGGAGCTGAGGGTTTTATTTTGTAAACGATGACTGACGTAGAGCTGCGGCACTACACCAGCATCATGGTATGCTGTGGTAAGAAGAGTTCGGTGTCTCATAACAATCCTGTACAGGTCGGTTCTGCTTATTGATCCGACGGCTGGCACATCGACGGTAAATCGACTCGTGTTTTTCATCGTGACATCTCCCCATCACGGTGGCTGAGCCCTCAGGTTTCCAGTCTTTGTGTTGTGGTTTTGGCTTTGCTTCCACCTCCGTGTCAGTGAAACACAAGGTTTAATTTGCGTCCAAGTGACGACAGATGTCAGACAACAACTTCACATCATTTTCTCTGTTCAGTATTGATTTATTTCCTCGGTTTGTCGTGTCAGTTGTGGATTTCTCAGTTAAGAGAGAAACTAGCAGTTATGAGTGTGATAACTGTCTGTGTGTGTGTTTCAGGTACTTGGTGGAGCGTCACTGGTATGAACAGTGGAAGGAGTTTGTGGAGACTGGAGACCAGAACTCATCATCTTTCCCTGGTCAGATCGACAACACTGAACTGTTTGAGGGTCAGTTAATGCCTCACTCTGCCTCATGATGTCGCCACGTGAAAAACCAGGCAACATGTCAGCTCTGATCTCAGTCATGTTGACCACATGAGATTTTTCAGTGTCGTCCCCAGTTCAGACTGGAAGTTTTACTTTTCTTTGATGATAATCTGGATCAGACAAAACTAATTAGATATGACATTAGCCTTCATCTTTGTACGTAGAATTCTCTAACACAGATGATTTGATCTCGGTGTTTCAGGGGAGAGTTTTGGTGTCGTGTGTTCTCCTAAACATTCTTTCCATCATGACAAAAACAAAACTGCTGAACAAACTTGATCTGGAACAGCTTTAAGGTGTTGAATTTCTGCAGCTCCAGGTTTGAAATGGTGATGTTTCGTCTCCTGTTTTCAGATCTGGACTCGTACCGTCTGAAGGAGCGTCTGGTGGAGAACGAGGACTTTATGTTGGTGCCGGCTGAGGCCTGGCACAAGCTGCTGTCCTGGTACGGCATGGCGGATGGCCAGCCATCGCTAGAACGCAAGGTAAGATAAGATAAGATGAACTTTATTGATCCCGCAGTGGGGAAATTCACTGGTTGTGGTAGTTCACAACATCACACACGTCAGATAGTCGCCAGACACATGTCAGCAATCCTGGACTGTTAACTGTGTGTGTGTGTCAGGTGGTGGACCTGCCCAGCACTCTGAAGGTGGAGGTTTACCCTGTAGAGATCTTTCTCTGTCTCCATAGCAACATGGACAACGTCATCACCTCACAGTTCAGCCGTGCCGACACCATATGTGAGTTGGCTCTGTGTGTGTGTTGTCACTTGCTCTCTGAAAGAAATGTGTGCAGGTCTTATTTAGTGATTCTGTTCATCCCAGAGCTGCTGAATGGAACCGAGTTCAGACCTGACAGATTCAGCGTTCAGAAATTACTGATGAAGACTTTTTAAAAAAAAGTCTAATGAAGTCTATGATCTGCTGCTTTCTGTTATTCAGTGTTTTTCTGTGTGTGCGTGCATGCGCGCGTGTGTATGTATGTGTGTATGTGCGTGCGGTGCACAGACTCCATCCAGAGGGCAATGTGTGAGGCCTTCTCTGTGCCTCCAGGCTCAGAGTGTCGACTGTGGATGAAGAGTTCGGACAGCAGCTGTGAGCGTCTCAGGAACGTCCACATGACTGTGTTGGACTCATGTTTGAGCTCAGGGATGGTGAGAACACACACACATACACACGTTACATGTCACATATCTATTCATAATCAGTCAGGCTCCTGCAGATCACTGAGGCCATAAGCTTTCCTACAGCAGCCGCTCTCCTTTACAACAACAAACTGTTCACCTCTGAGATAACCTGGAATGTGTGTGTGTGTGTGTGTGTGTGTGTCAGACGGTGATCATGGAGACGAGGAATGCTGACGGCACCTGGCCAAGCTCCAGACCTCAAATCATGTAAGGACGCACCTCAGTCCCTCATTCCATGTCCTTCTTCTGTTTCTCCCTCCCTTCCATCTCTTTTTCTGTCTGTCTCACTGTCCTTTATTATCTTCGCTTTGCTTTCAGTTTGGTTTTCTCTGAAAGCCAGCCTCCCTCCTCCCTCGTTTCTTCTTCCTGCTCTCTCATCTTTTTCTTCCATCTTCATGAAGGCAAATGACAACGCATCAGTTTACAGTCAGAAAAAACCTTCCATCACTGATGTTAATCCACTGGAGACTTTAGTTGTACAAACTGCAAACCTGAGTGCTTCTGAGATCAGTCACATTCAGCCTGATGTGAATCTGCTGTTGCTGCTTTGTCAGGAGGAACTCGGTGGAGGAGCCGGACTCGTACCGAGGACAGCCGGGAGTCTGCGGCCTCACCAACCTGGGCAACACCTGCTTCATGAACTCTGCTCTCCAGGTGTCACACACACACCTCAAGTTAAAACACCCAACAGCTTTAACTTTTGAGTCTTTTACGAGGACACGGTTGATTCTTGAGTTTGACGTCCCGCAGTTCGTTCCGGTTCATCGTGAGCACGGCTGCGGAATGCTGAGTCATGTTCCGCCTCCTTCGAACAGCTCAGACACGATTTGGAGCGTAAACGTCACACAGCTCAGTGTGTCGATGCTTCTTTCTAAAATGTGACAGAATGAAAACCGGCTGCGGTTCAGTGTTTTTGTCACCTGCTCAGTGCATAATTAACACCTGGTTGGTGTCAGCGCTGCTCCTCTGAGCTCCTCTGCTCCACTGAGCCTCCATCAGTGCGGCAAACCATTTTATTCACCTGTATTTCACAGCTTAATGCCTAAACAGCTACATGAACGTGTGTGTTACGATCCACTGAGCCACCCCGTCACAAAACTCGCGTTTGTTTCTTTTGTTTCGGGCACACCGGATGGTACAGTGAAAGTGAGGCTTAGAGGATGATGTCATGTATTTGATTATGATATCACTGATGACGATAAATGTAAGCAGGAAAGGTGTCGGCATCATGTCGGCTGACAGTCGAATGAGGCTCGTATGTAAACGCGCATCGTACACGCGGGCCGAGCGTTCGGCTCCTCAGCACCTCACGCTTTGTCCCCGTGTCCTCCCGTCTCCCTGCAGTGTCTGAGTAACACGCCTCCTCTCACCGAGTACTTCCTGCAGAGCTCCTACCTGGAGGAGCTCAACTTTACCAACCCTCTGGGGATGAAGGGCGAGATCGCCGAGGCCTACGCCGACATCATCAAGCAGATGTGGTCTGGCCGGCATTATTCTGTGGTGCCGCGTGTCTTCAAGGTACTGCACTGTGAAACAGCTGGGGCCTCGTCACGCTGGGATGTCTTACTGAATCTGTTTGACAGTGTGTCCTGCTGTGTCTTTTCCGTGTTTGTGTGTGTGTGTGCGCACAGACGAAGGTGGGTCACTTTGCGTCTCAGTTCCTGGGTTACCAACAGCACGACAGTCAGGAGCTGCTGTCCTTCCTGCTGGACGGACTGCATGAAGACCTGAACAGAGTCAAAAACAAAGAGTACATCGAGGTGCGGGACGCCGACGGTCGACCGGACCAGGTGAGCTGCTCCAACACACAGCTTCCCACTTTACGCTCATTCACACGTTTAGGTGTTGCCGTGGTTTCATAGACCCTCGTGTCCCACAGGAAGTAGCCGATGAGGCCTGGCGTAACCACCGCCGGCGCAACGACTCCGTGATCGTCGACACGTTTCACGGCCTCTTCAAGTCCACGCTCGTGTGTCCGGAGTGCCATAAGGTCTCTGTGACCTTCGACCCCTTCTGCTACCTGAGCGTCCCGCTTCCTGTCAGCAAGGAGCGTGTCATGGAGGTCTTCTTTGTCTCTCTGGATCCTTGCGCCAAACCTGCACAGGTAGCCATTTCTACCTGAGGAACATGAACATGTTTTCCTGTTTGATCCAGATGACGTCTGCTGTTAAACTGCGACCAACTGTTTTCTTTCTGCGTGTGTTTAGCATCGTGTTGTGGTTCCGAAAGCGGGGAAAGTGTCGGACCTCTGCTCCGCTCTGTCAGAGATGACTGGCATACATCCCACACAGGTCAGTGTGTGTGTGTGTTCGTTCTAAACTGCTGGTTAATAAAAGCCCGTCAGACTTAAGGAGCAGCTGTTACAACACGTGTGTGTGTGTGTGTGTGTGTGTTGCAGATGGTGGTAGCTGACGTGTTTAACCATCGTTTCTATAAGATCTACAACGCAGACGAATCTCTGAGCTGCATTCTGGACCGAGATGACATCTTTGTGTAAGAGAAGCAGCGTTTTATTAGCAGTTTGCCGTCGAGCTGTCAGAGCTGTTGGTGCCGCTCGGCGAGTCATGTGACCGAGTGTCGCTGTGTTCAGGTACGAGCTGAGTGTGCCGGAGGAGCAGCAGGACGAAGAGGAGCAGGTGCTGCTGGCCCTCTACCTGAGGGAGCGCTCTCACTACAGAGACTACGGCTCCGGCAGCTCGTACGGCACCACGCTGTTCGGACACCCGCTGCTGCTGAACGTGCCGCGCAGCAGCTGCAGCCGGGAGGCGCTCTACAACCTGTTCCTGCAGAGGCTGGCGTGAGCAGACCACGCTTACAGAAAATATCCACAAAACTCTTAAAGTTTTGCTTCCAGCGTGTTTTGTGACGTGTTTTTGATTGACGTTGTGTGTGTGTGTGTGTGTGTGTGTGTGTGCGTGCGCGCAGGCGTTATGTGCGACCTCCTGACCCATCTGAAGAGTTGGAGGAAGAGGAGGAGGATGATGAGGTGCACAAGACTCAGTCCAACGGCGTCGGTGACGGTAAAGTCATGAGCTTCACAGCAGTTAGAAAAATATTCACATTGTGTGAGACAAACTGCAGCGACACACTTTTTTAAACGGGGAAGCTTAAGGGACGGAATGGACGTGTCCCGTTTGTCTTGTGTTTTGTCTGTCCCCGTGATCTCGTCCCAATGTTCCTGCAAACGAGCGGTTTGACTCCACGGGCCTCGGCTCTGTGACGAACAGCGCTGCGCCTTTTATTTGTAGTCCAGATTTCGTTTGTACGGTCGTTCTGGTGTTTGACTTCCTGCTCGAATCGATTTGCTCTGTGCAGCTTGACGCGGCATCACGAGCGTAGTCCAGAGTGGTTCGCCCTCCTCTCCGGTGGAATAAAGTTTCTTTTATGATCAGACATTCGGGCAGCCACAGTTTGTCTAAATTTGTCTCACCAAATGAAGCTTGGTTTGTTGGTTCTTGGTTCGTTTGGTGACGCCAAAGACATTCAAAAAACGTCTGCCAGTTTTGTTACAGTTTATAGGCCAGCTGTGATTAGACTGATAGTGAAAGGCAGGCTGTCGTCAGCTCGCTCCACTCTGATTGGTCCTGTTTTATCAGATGAGGGGCAGGAGGATGTGGAGAAAGCCGGACCCTCTCAGACAGAGCCGGGCTGCGGCGACGCCCCCGCCGACAGCCTGTCAGATGGCACCGCCACGGCTGAGCCCCGTCCTGACGCCGACCACGCACAGCCCTCACTGGACCACTGCGACGCAGTGATCAACAACGGATCCCAGGACCAGGCCGAGTCCCTCTGCACTGACGCCAGCAGCACCGACAGCACCAACGATGTGAATCCCAGCGGAAACTCCTGCCGGACCGCCGACCTTGACTCCGAACCGCTCACTGTGCAATCCCAGCAGCCCTGTCAGACCGCAGAAGAAGAGAAAGAAGATGACAAGAAGGAGGAGGCGTGTTCTCCCAGCCCACCAGCCAATGAGCAGCCAGCTAAAAGGAGGGCGTGTCGCAAGAGGAGGAAGAGTCTGTTCACCATCCAGGCGGTCAACTCCAATGGGACGACTGAGAGGGGGATGGGAGAGGGAGGGAGTGCTGTGTCCTTTGGCTGTGAGTCTGACTGCGCACTCACACACACACACACACACACACACACACAGACCCTCATCTCAAACTGCAATTCTTGCAATCACCCAGAGGCCATCTTTGCATTCTTTATGTTGGAGATTACATTTATTCCTCCAGCAGAAATACATAATGAGGTAAAGCTGAGCACAGCGTAGAGTCATTCAGTTACTGCGATCGGCAGAACTCATTTTCAGTGTTGTTATTTTAATGTTTGGACGACATTTGCGAGCTTGGTGGCGCCAGCGGGTGATGCTGTGCTGCTGTGTGTTTCCTGTACTGACTGCAGTGCTGCCTCTGTGTGTGTGTGTGCAGCACAGCCTTACGTGGCCATCGACTGGGACCCTGATATGAAGAAGAGGTTCTACAATGAGAATGAGGCCGAGGTCAGTGTCAGCGCGTGTGTGTGCTGAGATTCTAGACTTTCTCGTATAGATGCAGAAACATTTCTGTCTAATCAATATTTTGGATTGTCAAAAACTGTGAGCGAACATCTGAATCAGAATCGTTCAGAAATTAAAGACTCGAGACCAGGAGCTGCAGTGAGTGGAACGTAGCACCTGGTGATGACTTTCTAGAGTTTATGGTTAACAAAACCAAACGTGCAAGCTGATAAATTGTGACTTAGCTGTGAGCCACTTTCATCACAACATGCTGATGTACTGACTGAATGCTCCTTGTCTTCCTGCTTCCTGTGCAGAAGTATGTGAAACATGCCAGTATGGAGGTTCCTCAGCAGCAGACCACAGTTCAGCTGCAGGAGTGTATTGAGCTGTTCACCACTGTGGAGACCCTGGAGGAGGAGAACCCATGGTAACACACACACACACACACACACACTAGGCTTGTGCAAAATTGTATTGTGTGCAATTAATCGTCAGAAAAACTGTAACCGGTTAATATTTGCTACTTTGCGATAATGGCAATAAGTGCCTCGTGATGACGCATTTTTGTGTGCGACTCACTCTCACCATCACCCGCAAGCGCACACATGTGAGCCCACAACAACAACAACAACAATGGCGGAAGGTAGTGGGATTGAATCAAACGATGCGGAGCAGCTCGTTCCTAAAAGAGGTTCAACGTCTGTCGCGTGGAAGTGGTTTGGGTTTGGGTCTGACCTAACCCTAACACACACACACACACACACACACTCACTCACTCACTCACACACTGTCACACACACTGCTTCCCGCTGATGAACAGTTGTGAAAGATGTGGGGTGTGTGTGTGTGTGTGTGGTACAGGTACTGTCCAGTGTGCAAGAAGCACCAGCTGGCCACTAAGAAGCTGGACCTCTGGTCTCTGCCAGAGGTCCTCATCATCCACCTCAAGAGGTTCTCCTACACCAAGTTCACCAGAGAGAAACTGGACAGTATCGTGGACTTTCCCCTCAGGTATGGACACACACATGCACACACACACACACACACACACACACACACACACACGCTCAGTAGCAGACACTCTGAACTCTGGTGTGTTTGTGTGGTGGTCGCGTTGCAGAGATCTGGACTTCGCTGGCTGCCTCCTGAGGAAAAATCTGTCCAATGGGGAACCTCCGAGCCGTTATGACCTCATTGCTGTGTCCAATCACTACGGGGGACTCAGAGATGGACACTGTGGGTCCCTTAAGTCACATTCAGCATCTCCTTCTTCACATGACTCCTCAAGTTTCACTTTGCATAAACGTGTGTGTGTGTCTGTGTCTCTGTCCGTGTCCGTCCAGACACCAGCTATGCGCGGAACAAGGACAACGGTCAGTGGTATTACTTTGACGACAGCAAGGTGACCTACGCCAGAGAGGGGCAGATTGTGGTCAGTATCCCGTTCACCTCCAGACAGTTTAACATGTCCTTCTCACGTCTGAAGACACACATCAGTCAGCCTTTGGCTGGCTCTGGGGGGGTGTGGAGGGGAGGGGGCTGGGCGTGAGAGAAGGAGCACACAAGCAGAGATAATACAGAAGTATTGGAACTGTATATAATGATAATGACGTATACAGGAGGTACTACAGTGATTATGATAGCAGTATTAGTAACAGTAATAATGGGAGTAGCTGTACTGAGTCGTAACAGATTTAAATCAGATTATGACTAAACAGTAGTAATTGCAGTAGGTTTTGAGCAGGACGACAGCAGGACCGCAGCAGGAGGTCCAGTCATGATCGATAGGAATCTGCGGGAGAAGAAAGCACAAGGACTCCAGGGAAGAAGTTGAGTTAGTAATATGCATTAATGGGACATGAATGTGTGCAGAAGGAGAGGGAGAGGAAGAAAGAGCTCAGTGCGTCATGGGAGGGCCCCCGGCAGTCTAAGCCTATAGCAGCATAACTAGGGGCCGGCCTAGGCCAGCCCTAACTATAAGCTTTATCAAAGAGGAAAGTTTTTAGTCTACTCTTAAATATAGAGAGGGTGTCCGCCTCCCGGACCGAAACCGGAAGATGGTTCCATAGTAGAGGAGCTTGATAACTAAAGGCTCTGGTTCCCAGTCTACTTTTGAGGACTCTAGGAACCACAAGTAGCCCTGCATTTTGGGAACGCAAAGCTCTGGTGGGATAATAGGGTACTATTAACTCTTTAAGATAGGATGGTGCCTGACCGTTCAGGGCTTTATAAGTGAGGAGGATAGATTTTAAAATCTATCCTGAATTTTACAGGTAGCCAATGTAGAGAAGCCAGAACAGGAGAAATATGATCTCTCATGCTGGTTCTTGTCAGTGGTCGTGCTGCAGCGTTCTGGATTAGCTGGAGAGTCTTTATGGATTTACTGGGGCAGCCTGATAGAAGGGAGTTACAGTAATCCAGTCTAGAGGTAATGAATGCATGGACTAATTTTTCTGCATCTTTCTGACTCAGGATGTGCCTAATCTTTGCGATATTGCGGAGGTGAAAGAATGCAGTCTTTGAAATATTTGCTATGTGCGAGTTAAAGGACACGTCCTGGTCAAAGATAACTCCTAAATTCCTTACAGTGGAGCTTGAGGCCACGGCTAAGCCATCTGGCAATGCAAAATCACTGCATAATTTGTTTCTAAGGTGTTCGGGGCCCAGAACAATAACTTCAGTTTTGTCTGAATTTAGAAGCAAAAAATAGCAAGTCATCCAGGTTTTTATGTCTTTAAGACACGCCTGAAGTTTGACTAGCTGATTTGTTTCTTCTGGTTTCAGAGCAGCAGACTGAGACAAACATATTCACATTATTTCTGTGTCGCTTCCACATGTCTGAGCTGAATGAATGTGCAGTTTGATGTGCTGAGATGCTTCATCATCCTTCTGTCTTCCTTCATTCAGACCAACGCTGCCTACGTCTTGTTCTACCATCGACAAGATAAGATCAGAAAACCCACTCTGCCAGCCCCCGACACAAGCCCCACCAACAACATCACTTCCTGTAGAGATGACGATGTGGAGCTGGGCGCTGCTTCCTGCGTCACCATGGAAACGGACTAAACGAACCCCTGAGGTTTGGTTCTGCTTGATGGTGATTTGTTTTCTTCGTCAGAACAAACAGGCCTTTTCTCCTCTTTTTATCAGTTTGTCCTGATTTTGTGACGACACTTGAACGTTCGGTTTGTCCTCCTCAGCTCTTCTTCTGTCCTTTAACGTTGCCGTCTCCTGGTCACAGATAACGTGAACACTTGACACTCAGGTAGTTTGATGCGCCAGAAGCTCCGTTTAGGACTGGACTTCATTTTCTTTCCACGTGAATTAGTTCAGCTGCTGTTTACTGGTCTGACACGAGTCAGGTGGTGTGTGGACTCTTACAATGTTTAACTAGAATCAGTAATTCGTTAAAAACCCGCCAGAACCCGATTTGTTAGATTTCCGTGTAATTGATGCAGTATGCGGGCGGCACGGTGGTGCAGTGGTCAGCACTGTCGCCTCAAAGCAAGAGGGTTCCAGGTTCGAATCCCGCTCTGGGCCCTTCTATGTGGAGTTTGCATGTTCTCCCTGTGCCTGCGTGGGTTTTCCTAAACATGCACTTTAGGTCAGTTGGCTGCTCTAATTTGCTGGCGACCAGTCCAGGGTGAACCCCGCCTCTCGCCCGTAGTCAGCTGGGATAGGCTCCAGGCTCCAGCCCCCCGCGACCCTGACGGATAAGCGGTATAGAAAATGGATGGATGGATGCAGTATGCAGTTTAGAAATATAGAAATACATCAAATTGAATCTGAATTAACACATTTTAAATTCGATTTTTTTTCAACCTTGCAGGTTATTTGCTTTAATACTTGTGGTTTCCACTCTGATTTAAAAACATCTCACACTCCTTGAGACAAACGTGGGTCCAACCTGCGACAGCTGGTTGGCAGCCAATCAGAGCTGCCGTTGCTGCTCGTTTGGTTTGTATGGGTGGCGCGTTGCTTACATGTTTTGTTAAGACCTTTTTTATTAATTCATTTTCAGTGCCATTTTAAAATAAATTAATAATATTAAATTGCTCTTACTTCACTGATGGGGACGGTTCACCCCGCTTCACTCGACAGCGATGGAGGAGTCGGTGCACATTTTCTTCGGCGTGGTGATGTTAAAAAAAAAACCAAACAAATATATTTCCTCTGTGAAACTGCTCACAACAAGGTCTGTGGGAATCTGCTAAACTTTGCAGCTCTCACCAAAACTGCCTGAGTGGATAAACAGCAGTAGAGCTGAGACACATGCAGTTTTGATTTTGGGGTGAACTGTCCCTTTAAAGACAGAATAAGAAAATAGTGCTCTTTGTTTTGTAATTGATCGTTCAAATCGCATATAAAAGTTGTAAATAAAAATGTTAGTTTCATTAATCCTGTCCTGTTTTTAACTGGTAAGACTGGTGAAGTGATTATAATCAAACACTTAACGTTAGAAGCTCAAAGGACTGCAGGTTCATCGCATCACGTTAATCTGGACGGTTTGTTGGATGAAAAGTCCAGCTGAGGAAACACTGATGTGACCGGAAAAGCTAAGGACGGTAAGATAAACGACAGTCGTGTGATTTGGAGCAGCGTGAAGGGGATTATGGGTAATCAGTGGAGTGTGTGTAGCAGAAACGGATCATTTAATATTGATCAAATCTCTGTATATATTTTGTTTTGTTTCCCTTTTGCTGGTATTTATTTGAAATGGATTAACTTGAGCTGTCACATGACCACAGGTTCTAATGATCGACTGGTGCACAACATTCAGATGCTTATTTTTCATATTTGTGTGGAGGTAGAACGACAGTCGCAGGCAAAATTTCCTTTCTGGTGGACTCATTTCTAAACCGGCTGTGTGTACAGTATTTTTGTATTGGAACAGATTTATTATTATCATTATTATTATTGTTATTATCACCACTTCTGGGTGTAGCAGGAGGGAAACTCTGGCCTGATTTCTTTCTTTGGTCTTATATCAGATGGAAATATTTTATTGTACTTTCAGTCTTTTGATATGAATAAAAGGATGATTATTACCACGCTGAGACGAATGTCTTCTTAAACCGCTTGCTCTGAAATCTTCTGTCGTACCAGATGCAGTTTAGTCATCTGTCTTCATGTCGGTCTGACAACAGATCGACCAAAGCTTTAAAGCACAATTATGATTACGGACAAACATGTGTTTCCCCGGTTTGCTGCGTTGAAAAAGTGTTCTGTATGGCCTTTTGTTTCTTTTACTTTGAATTTATGGGATTGTTTCTCGCCGACATGTGACACAAGCTTCCAGGTAGCAGCTAAACACTGAGGCATGCAGAGATCTTGTTGTTCTCGTCGAGCATTGCCTTCGGAGGGGCCACATGCTAACGTCTTTAGCTTCGATGCTGCTGTGAAGATTTTGCCTCAAAACAAAAATAAAAACAAAACAAAAAACAAAAAGGTGGAAATGATGTCTTTTGAAGCAGTGTGGGATCTCAGGCCTTATGGAGATGCTCCAGAAATGTTCTGGACTGAGAACGAAACAACTTGTCTTTCCCTCAGTATTATGTGAACTGTCCCTTAAAGATAGCGTGACTCAGCTCGTTATGCTAATGCTAAGTGGAATGAAAGCTTCCAGTCTGGAGTAAATTCTGAATGTGATGCACGTAGAACAAACGGGACCCGTTCAGAACCATCAGCAGCTGGACTCGGGATGTGCTGTGGACACAGACGAGAGTCCACTGAGTTGTCATGACACCTTTATTTAAGTGTTGCAGTCAGGTTGCTCTGGACGACCACGGTGTAGAAAAGTTCATGCAAAGCATCTGTCCTCCCAAACATGAGCGCCTGCTGTCCTTTAAAAATCCCCACCGCCTTCACTCCTTCCTCCTCTGATTTCTTCTTCCTCAGAGGATTCGTGTGGTGCAGAATCTGCTGGTTGGCTGAGATGTGAGCTGCCACAACAGGTGAATTTCCCCACTGCGCGATCAATAAAGTTGATCTTAATTTCTTAATTTCTTAATGACGTTCTGGAACATTTAGGAACTTTGTGTTTCTGTCTTGTGGAATAGTGAATACACAAAAACTCCAAATATTCATTTGACCCTCAAGCCTGTTGAGCTGGTAACTTCTGTTTGTTGATGAAGACCACGAGACTTGGTGGAAAGCTCTGGAACGAGCTAGTAGGTGGACTTGGATGGTTTCTCTTGTTTGTTGTTAACAATCACGTGAGCTGTGAATCATCATTGTACATCTGACAGTAAGGATATTAATGTCACAAACACGAAGGTGCTGCCTTGTTGAAACACTGCACTGTTCACAGTGGTATGGACTGTGTTACATAAAGAAAATTTGAACAACTTTAACTTTTGTTTAACACAAATGGCCTTTGGGGGCTCATGAAAAGCCGGAGGGTGACTGAATTGGTTTATTTGTTTAGAGAGTCTGTGTGTTCCAGAGCCTTTAGAGCTATCACAGAACCTGCACATCCCAAGTTTGCCAACCGGACGCAGGAGCTCCAGAGCTCGTGGGTCCTCGTCCTCCTACAACATGGGGGACTTGATGTCCTGACTAAAGAAGTTTCCAAAGTTGAGGTCTCTGGACATCAGCTCCTCCTCCACGTTCTCCAGCGCCCACTTATGTTCCACGATCTCCAGCGCCTCCCACTCGCTCTGACACAAAGAAACAAACAAACAGGAAGTGTGAGTCCCAGCATTGAAAACAAGTCAGTCAAGTCGAAATGTCCCGCAGGATCAGTTTCTGTGTTGCACTTTACTTTTGGACATCAACTTTGTTACGTCTCACCTTAAAAGCCTTGTTGGGGTCAGGGGGCATCGTCATGGCAGCACCTGCCATCTGTTCCTGCATGAGCCGTGACTGGTCAGCAGCTGTGAGTCAACACATTTAATCAGTCCAATCGAACAAACGTTCACATTATGGTTCGGTAAATGTTGCCGGTCGGTCAGGACAAAGTGACGTTGTCCTCAACATGACAAAATTCTCCAGGGGAAAGCCAAGAGTTTCTTTTGTGTTGAAAATACGTTCAGGATTTAGTTTTTTAGCTCTTCTGGTGGCCTGTTTCATTTAAAGTGGCTTGCAAAAGTATTCAAAAAGTATTCAAACCCCTGGAGCCTTTCCACATTTTGTCACGCTACAACCACAAACATCAACAAATTTTATTGGCATTTTATGTGAAAGACCAACACAAAGCGGCACACAATTGTGAAGTAGAAGGAAAATGAAACATGATTTCCAAATTATTTTACCAATAAAAAACTGAAAAGTGTGGCGTGCAAAAGTATTCAGCCCCCGAGTGAATACTTTGTGGAACTGCCTTTCGCTGCAATTGCAGCTGCAGGTCTTTTGGGTTTTGTCTCTACCAGCTCTACACATCTACAGATTGACGTTTTTGTCCATTCTTCTTTGCAAAACAGCTCAGGCTCAGTCAGATTAGATGGACAGCATTTGTGAACAGCAGTTTTCAGATGTTGCCACAGATTCTCGTTCGGATTTTGGTCTGGACTTTGATTGGGCCATTCCAACACATTTTGTTTTAAAGCGTTCCATTGTAGCTCTGGGTTTATGTTCAGGGTCGTTGTCCTGCTGGAAGGTGAACCTCAAGTCTTTTGCAGACGCCAACAGGTTTTCTTCCAAGATTGCCCTGTTTAGGGCTCCATCCATCTTCCCATCAACTGTGACCAGCTTCCCTGTCCCTGCTGAAGGAACAGGGAAGCTGTCCCCCACAGCATGATGCTGCCACCACCATGTTTGACAGTGGGGATGGTGTGTTCAGAGTGATGTGCAGTGTTAGCTTTTCCGCCACACACAGCTTTTGCTTTTAGGCCAACAAGTTCAGTTTTGGTCTCATCCGAACAGAGCACCTTCTTCCATGTTTGCTGTGTCCCCCACGTGGCTTCTGACAAACTGCAAACGGGACTTCTTATGGCTTTCTTCTTGCCATTCTTCCATAAAGGCCAGATTTGTGTAGTGCACGACTAATAGTTGTCCTGTGGACAAAGTCCCCCACCTGAGGCGTGGGTCTCTGCAGTTCCTCCAGAGTTACCGTGGCCCTCCTGGCTGCATCTCTGATCAGTGCTCTGCTTGTTCGGCCTGCAAGTTTAGGTGGACGGCCATGTCTTGGTAGGTGTGTGTAGTTGTGCCATACTCTTTCCATTTCCAGATGAAGGATTGATGTTCAAAGGAAATCTTTCTATAACCTAACCCTGCTTTAAACTTCTCCACAACTTTATCCCTGACCTGTCTGGTGTGATCCTTGGACTGCTGTTTGCTCCCCAACATTCTCTGAACAAACTTCTGCGGCCTTCACAGAATACCTGGATTTATACTGAGATTAGATCACACACAGGTGCACTCTATTCAATCATTAGGTCAACATTCGATCATTCAGCAATAATCAGGCAACTTCTGAGGCAACTTCTGGCAGTTGGTTGCACTCAGGGAAAAGGGGACTGAATACTTTTACATGCCAAACTTTTCAGCTTTTTATTTGTAAAATAAATTGTGTGCCGTTTTGTGTTGGTCTTTCACATAAAAGCCCAGCAGATTCACTGCTCTGTGTGTGGAACATCGTATGTTGTGGAAAACTGCTTTCTCTCTACGACTTCTCAAAGTGTCAGCCGGAGCAGGCACACTCACCGTTGTCCTGTCCCAGTATGAGGCTGTACATGCTCCTCAGTCCAAACACATTGAGGAAGTACCAGGATGCCGAACTCACCCTGCATGTGGAGACCCAGAGTGTCCAGTATTAAGTCGACAGCTTGTTGCCATGAAATATTTCAGTTATTTGGACTCAGTGTTATCAAATTACAAGTTTGTTTCAAGTAGTTTATATTTTTAAATATTTTGCGTTGAAAGTAAACTTTTGTTTTCTTGTTGATGTTTTACAGAGCGATCTGATCAGCACACATGAATGTTTGCACTTTAACAGCCTGCTGAGTGTGTTGTGTTCAGTGTCGCTTCGTACCAGGAGGCGTCCAGAGACAGCAGGTCTATTCCTCTCTGTAACATCGGCTTGAACCTCAGAGTGAGAGGAAACGGCACCTTGGCTGCACCACAATGACAACAAACACGGCGTCAACAATCAGCAACGAACACGAGCTGCTTTAACCAGCCAACAAAAGACATTTTGAGTCAAATCTAAATAAAATACCGGAACATATTCTGAAGCTAATGTGTCGCCAAATACAAACCTGATTTGTGGATGATGTGAAAATCAAATAAAACAGGATGTGATATGAACCTTATAGACACATACTCAACCTATTTAACGTCCGACTTTCTCCGTCATAACGTGAGAAACGTTTGAACGACTGGTCGGCTGGTTGAGCACATCCCTGCTCCTCACTGGTGCACAACCAAAGGGTTTGATGTCTTAATCTGCTGGTCTTCATTCTCCTGTGCCTGCCTCTTGGCTGAATTTTCCTCTTGAAATGGTTTTACACTCGTTAGAATCAAATGGATCAAGCACTTAAAGCAGCAGCGTGATAAATAAACAACGGAAGCAAATACATTCAGTCGGAGCAAAGACGACAGCTCTCAGCATGTGACATCAGCAGCTTCCTGCATGAGAAGCTCTGCAGTATTACAGATATCTGGATGACATCAGCTCTGCATGGCTTCATTCCAAAGAGGTTTTTGACCGATTCTGAAACTACGGCCCATCTGTCAGATCTCCAGGAGATTTCTTCAAGAGACAAGCACTCGTCTCTTGAAGAAAGAGACGAGTCCTGTGGGATTTCACCCATCAGCTGTGGGTCTTTTGGTGTTTTTGTTCGTCACTGAACTACACTTTTCGGAGCGGCGATGCAACTCCTCGCTGCCCGCATTGTTTACACTCGGGATCAGCTGATGGACCTGAAGCCGGCCATCGCTCCAGGGAAAACACCGAGAGAAATCCCTGCTGAATGCTGGATTAAAACTCACAGGGGATGCAGGGGAAATAAAAAGTTACGGAGGAAGAGGGAAGCTTTGAAACAGCGGAGGCTTATGACTAGGAAGTTTAAGCCGTGTCTCCCCTGTATCGCCTTGCCGTGCTCGTCAACAACCGGTGATGTTATCCAGCTCACATCACGGTGAAGGAGCGCATCTGCAGCCCGGATGTGGAACTGTGTACTACGTCCATATTACTTGCCCAGGGAGTTCTCACATGTTGTCATGGTAACTGTTTATGTTCCCCCCTCTGCAAACCCCAGCAGGACATGTGACACTATTCACTCTGCAATAGCCCGGATACAGACTCAGCACCCGAGTGCATTCATTGCAATCTCGGGTGATTTCAACCATACTAACCTGGACAAAACACTCCCCACTTTCACTCAGTTTGTGAACTGTCCTACCAGAGAGGGAAGAACAATAGATCTGCTTTTCAAGAATTTCCCTCCAGGGATTAATAAAGGAATTCTGATTCTGATTCTGATTAACCACCAGATGGCGCTGTCGCTCTCTGCTTAGGAGAACCTTCAACAGTGCTGCTCTTTGTGACTACTAATTTAAAAACCAATATCACAGGAGGAAGTGAAATCTTAGCAGACCACAGGAGCATTGCAGCTTTCAGAACAGACAGAAACGTACGAGATCACCTGCTCAAAGCCACAGTCGAACCGCGACTGACCCCAAAGGTTTTGGTTAAACTTACGTAGATGACATATTTAAAAACAGAGAATATTTTGATCAAGTACGTCAAAATTGTACTTACTTTCAGTATTTCAACGTTCTGCTGTTTTGTACTTGTGGTCCACTACGTTTTGGATGTATATTTGGTCCTTTGTGCTCACTTTACTGATAATTGGTCGAGCCCCATGTTTTTCTAGATGGACGACAGTCAGGTCAACCCACCGCCCTACAGAACAATCTGAGACAGAATAAAACCCAGAGGACAACATGAGCCTAAATAATAAGAAGGCCTGTCTCAGTGAAGGACGCTGATGGCCAGGGACCAAGATCCTCTCAACCTCCAGAAGCTTTCAGGAAACGAGGCTTTGGTCTGTAACCACACTGAGACCTCGGTAGTAACCCTGCATTGAGCTGCTCCTCAGACGGATTTTAAACCAACAGCACGGGTCAAACATCACTCGGCTGCTGGAGAATCTACACAGAAACATGTACATGAACTGGACCGACTCCTCCTGACTCACAACATGCATTCACCAGGGCTGGGGAGGCAGCTTCTCAGCCGATCCACTTTACAGTGACACCTTAAAGTCTACATATAATACATATAATTCACTATTTTATATCTTTCTGCAGGTCTCTCTCCATCCAGATCTACATGTTGAACTGCATCCTCTGACAAACCCAGTGTCTACTGTCAACATCTGCCCATGTTGTTCTTCTATGCAGTGATATTATAACTAACTTAAACAACATATCAGCTAAGAAACAAATACATACAATACATAGTCTTCAGAATTCCAATTATAACCACCTGTCATGTTTGTCCTTTGTAATGTATGATGTTTACTGCATGTGTTTCTCTCTCTCCCTCTCTTTCATCCTCTCTGTCCTGTCTACCTCTTCTTCTCCTCCTTCACCCAGCCGACTATCAGCAGGATGGTTCTCCCTTGTGAGTCGGGTCCTGCTCAGGGTTTCTTCCTGTTAAAAGGGACTTTTTCCTTGCCACTGTCTGCTTGCTCGGAGGTTCAGGCTCTGGGTCTCTGTAAAGCACCTGGAGACAGTTTTGATTGTATAAGGTGCTATATAAACAAATTGAACTGAACTGAATTGAATTCTACGACTGGACTTGGTTTTACATTGTAATCTGTGCAGCATCTACATATACAAGCTTTCCCGGTCTGACATTGACTACACTTTTTTTCTCTGATTATCTTAGATATTAACCCCAGTTTCATGTTCACCTAAAATAAACGCTTTACAACAAAGCTTGATTTGGTGCTGTGATGTGTGTGATTTTCTGATGTTTTTCATATGGACGAGACGTCATATTAAGAGGCCAGACAGATTATTGGGGAGTTTGCATCTGTTTATTGATTGTGCTGAAATTTCATCAGAACTGTCAATAGATTTGCCAGCAGTGATGTCATACTGCTGGAAGTGACATCATCAGTGGGGATCCTGATGGCACGTGTGTCAGCACCTGGTGGGGATCTTCACAGGTGCCTGGCACAGAAAGAGGAGGCCTTCCCATCACAGTCGCTATGGCTGCCATCATCTCTCCCTGTGGACAGAAACAATAACGGCACGTCAGAGGTCTCCGCTACCCAGTTTTCACGCTCACATCGTTTGTCTTTCCTCACTTCAGTAAGTCCCACTTTATTTCTAAAGCCTTCTGCAAAACTGTTGTTAGAAAATGCTTCACAGCTGCAACAAAGATATGAAATAAGCAACAAGAATCCAATGTAGAAGTCAAATGATTTCTGCAGGCTGATCAATAAGTTGAAGTGCAGTCACAAAGAAGCAGGACGGAGCAACAATTCAGAGGAGAACCAACCTGTAGATGTGTCGGATGCCTGTGAAGATAAAGAAAAGATCTTTACTGAACCCCACTCAGCTTGGATCTGCCTTTATTTGGAACTTTACACTTGAATTAAAAAAGGTGTTTTGTTCAGCACCAAAGATCTGTTTTAACATGAATCATTTAGTGTGCAGATTACTTACATGTGCTCCCATCAGTATTCCCCAGAGCAGAGGGGGAGACCAAAGACCCAGTACTGTGTAAAGACACACAGTGTTTCAAAATTGGCTTAAGTTTACGATCAAAATTAAAGGAGTTTTTAAAATGAATAATTCATTGTGCACATTACTTACAAATGGTTCAAGCGACATTCCACAGGCCGTAGCCGTGAAGAGAGGAATGATACCAAGACCCATCTGTGCAAAGACTCAGTGTTTAAATGTGAACTTAAATGACAACATTAACACAACAGTTTCTAAACTGCTCTTTTGGTGATGTACAAGGATAGAATGAAAACATGTTTTGCACAAACAAGGCCTTGAAAAGAATTACACATGAAAAGAGGATTTTCTCTTGACGTGAACGCCAAATGTAATAAAGATCAGAAATGTTTTCTGTAGAATCTAAACAGCTGATGCCATGATGAAAGGTAAGAATGAGAGACGTACCTTGTTGTGACGATCAGGTGAGTTTGCACTTGCAGCAGTAGCAGGTAGCAGAGTGTCTTTGAGAGGGAAATCCAGTGCTTATATACCTTATCTTCACCTCCCTTTGCTTTGATCACAGGGACGGCTTCATTATTATATTGAACAGAAATTAATTTATTAGCACCGACGTGTTTTCGTCAAACAGTGTTTTTAAACTCTGTGGACTCTGTGGGTGGATCTTACCCTGTGGGCTGTTTTCAGCAGCTTGTGGTTAAACGTCTCAGTCTCAGTGTCAAACGATGACTTTGAGGACACGAAGCTCCCATCAGTGAGCTGCAGACGTTTCGGCCGTCAAATCAATCAATGTTTGATCTTGTAATCGTGTAGCAACACTCATGGCCCTGCCTCACTTTCCCCTCTTCTAAAGGCTGCTTCACCAAACTCCCTTCAGAAATCAAACAGTTTTATCCTCCCTTCCTGCAGACCTGCTGCTTCTCATGTTTTCATGTCTTCTATATTACTGAGAGAAACACACTCACTTTGCTGGTCAGAAAGATATTTTTATTCATCAGATTGGGCATGAATAAATCACAGGCTAGTCACACTTAAATCAGCATGTCATAAACTTGAGCTCCTCAGTACTGATTATCGTCAGTCTTAAAACCAGCTCAGGAGTGCATCACAGTCAAAGACTGTCCTGATGTTACCCTCTGAAGCAGAGGATACGTGAGAATTGCTTCAGTATACTGAATGTGTGTGATGTGGGACACGCTAACCCGGCATGAACTCCAATTTAAGTGCTCAAGACCTCGAGCGTGTATGTTGAGACAGGTTTAATGATCACACACTGATGACTTATGTGTTCAGAGCAAACATGACTGATCCACAGAGCAGACAGAAGGTGACATTTTTAATCCCATTAAGTCTCAAATAAAGATAAGTGACAGGAGAAACAAAACAACAACGGAGGGTAAAATAAGGACACCACAAGGCCACAGAACAGCTTCAGGGCTCCCTGCATGGATTCTCTAAGTCTCTGCTCAGACCTCCCTCACATTACTTGGGCAGGTCAGAGAAACATCCTGTGGTGTGACTTCCCTCCTGTAAATGCACTGAGTGCGGTGTGAACTCTCCTTCTTAGGTCAGTGTTTCGTCACAGCTTGTGAGTGTCTGCTGGTCCGAGCCAAGAGACGCGAATACACGTAGTTATAACAACAGACGAACCAACAGACGATGAGCAAAGCTTTGCTGTGCTGCTGTACATTCATGAAAGACTCGTTTTAAGGGACTCGTTCTCTCACTCTCTTTCCACACACGTTCATGTTCCCATCAATGCATGTCGCTAACTTGACGTCTTCCTCTGAGTCTTTGTGCTTTCTCGTCTCTCAGGTTCCCGTGGATCGTGTCTGGACCTCCTGCTGTGGTCCTGCTCAACACCAACAACTGTTACTGCCACCTGTTATCAGGCTCGTAGTGCTCGAGTCCGACTTGAGCCCTAATTTTAAGGACTTGTGACTTGATAGAAAATATCTTTCTGACCAGCAAAGTGAGTGTGTTTCTCTCAGTAACATAGAAGGCATGAAAACATGAGAAGCAGCAGGTCTGCAGGAAGGGAGGATAAAATTGTTTGATTTCTGAAGGGAGTTTGGTGAAGCAGCCTTTAGAAGAGGGGAAAGTGAGGCAGGGCCGTGAGTGTTGCTACGCGATTACAAGATCAAACATTGATTGATTTGACGGCCGAAACGTCTGCAGCTCACTGATGGGAGCTTCGTGTCCTCAAAGTCATCGCTTGACACTGAGACTGAGACGTTTAACCACAAGCTGCTGAAAACAGCCCACAGGGTAAGATCCACCCACAGAGTCCACAGAGTTTAAAAACACTGTTTGATGAAAACATGATCTGATCCAGTAAATTCATTAAATTCACTGTGAGAGAGCGCCGGTCACAAACGCCACCGTGAATGCGTTCACAATAATGCTCATCAAGTGGAAATACAGCACGTTCAGCTCACGTTCGCCCAAAATATGAGCGACTTCATGAGATCGTTCATTGAACACGTTCAGGCGCGACACTGTCTTTAGGCCCCTCCACGCAACTCTTATGTTGTTCTGCTCCAGCTTCTGCTTGTAGCGGTTCTTGGCCCGCCTGATCGAGTACTTGAGTTCACACTGAACTCTCTTCTGCTCCACTCTGTCCCCACAAATGAAAGCCCTCTTCTTCTGGTTCAGCAGGGCTTTCAGCTCAGGGGTCACCCAGGGCTTGCTGTTGGAGAAACAGCGTACCCTCCGGGATGGCAAAGTGTTCTTCACACAGAAGCTGGTGTAGTTTATTATTTATTATTTAACATGTGGACGTACTGACTCCTTAAAGACATTCTATACTGGATTTGTTGACTGCTGGTTGCAAGTCCACCAGTCAAAAGAAAGACATTTGATTGTCGAGTCTCATTCTGTCGTTGGTGTTTGACGGCCGAAACGTCTGCGGCTCACTGATGGGAGCTTCGTGTCCTCAAAGTCATCGTTTGACACTGAGACTGAGACGTTTAACCACAAGCTGCTGAAAACAGCCCACAGGGTAAGATCCACCCACAGAGTCCACAGAGTTTAAAAACACTGTTTGATGAAAGCACATCAGAGCCAATAAATTAATTTCTGTTCAATATAATAATGAAGCCGTCCCTGTGATCAAAGCAAAGGGAGGTGAAGATAAGGTATATAAGCACTGGATTTCCCTCTCAAAGACACTCTGCTACCTGCTACTGCTGCAAGTGCAAACTCACCTGATCGTCACAACAAGGTACGTCTCTCATTCTTACCTTTCATCATGGCATCAGCTGTTTAGATTCTACAGAAAACATTTCTGATCTTTATTACATTTGGCGTTCACGTCAAGAGAAAATCCTCTTTTCATGTGTAATTCTTTTCAAGGTCTTGTTTGTGCAAAACATGTTTTCATTCTATCCTTGTACATCACCAAAAGAGCAGTTTAGAAACTGTTGTGTTAATGTTGTCATTTAAGTTCACATTTAAACACTGAGTCTTTGCACAGATGGGTCTTGGTATCATTCCTCTCTTCACGGCTACGGCCTGTGGAATGTCACTTGAACCAGGTGTAAGTAATGTGCACAATGAATTATTCATTTTAAAAACTCCTTTACCTTTGATTGTAAACTTAAACCAATTTTGAAACACTGTGTGTCTTTACACAGCTCATGGCTATAATCCCCCTCTGCTCTGGGGAATACTGATGGGAGCACATGTAAGTAATCTGCACACTAAATGATTCATGTTAAAACAGATCTTTGGTGCTGAACAAAAACCCTTTTTTAATTCAAGCGTAAAGTTCCAAATAAAGGCAGATCCAAGCTGAGTGGGGTTCAGTAAAGATCTTTTCTTTATCTTCACAGGCATCCGACACATCTACAGGTTGGTTCTCCTCTGAATTGTTGCTCCGTCCTGCTTCTTTGTGACTGCACTTCAACTTATTGATCAGCCTGCAGAAATCATTTGACTTCTACATTGGATTCTTGTTGGTTATTTCATATCTTTGTTGCAGCTGTGAAGCATTTTCTAACAACAGTTTTGCAGAAGGCTTTAGAAATAAAGTGGGACTTACTGAAGTGAGGAAAGACAAACGATGTGAGCGTGAAAACTGGGTAGCGGAGACCTCTGACGTGCCGTTATTGTTTCTGTCCACAGGGAGAGATGATGGCAGCCATAGCGACTGTGATGGGAAGGCCTCCTCTTTCTGTGCCAGGCACCTGTGAAGATCCCCACCAGGTGCTGACACACGTGCCATCAGGATCCCCACTGATGATGTCACTTCCAGCAGTATGACATCACTGCTGGCAAATCTATTGACAGTTCTGATGAAATTTCAGCACAATCAATAAACAGATGCAAACTCCCCAACAATCTGTCTGGCCTCTTAATATGACGTCTCGTCCAATGAAGCTCAACAGATCTCTAAAACAGCTGAACATTTGCAGTCGAGCAAACCATCGGATTGTGGTTCCGTATGAAAAACAACACACATCACAGCAGAAATACACACAGCACCAAATCAATTAAACTTAGTAAAAGTAAAATATGTTGGTTGTGCACCGGAAAAGCCTGAGCTGAGTTCATTTCGACTGAAGCAAACATATTCGATCAGAGAATGACGGCAGGGAAAGTGTTGGCTTGGTGCATTAACACACTGCAAAATAACAGATCAATCAGTGAAACTGAGACCTCCAACGCAGAAAAACTGTCACCCCCATCCAAACTGATGAACTATTCATTCATACAAGTTGTCTAGATTCATCAGAAAATAAAGTAACTACTAAACATACATAACTTGTTGAAGTGCTCGAAGCGAAGGCAACCAGATATCTTTAGGTTGCGGAAGACGTTTCAATGATTGATGTTCTATCTGGACAAAGATGGCCTCTTTCACACCTCTCAAATCATCGACCTTCTTTGTCCAAAATGTGAACACTGGAGTCCTCAAAGGTGTGTCCCTTGTCCTTGAGATGCAGCTATACAGTGGAGTCTTGTCCTGATGGGCTGACTCCCCTGTGCTATGCCGTCTGTGGAGTGCTTGTTTGCTTTCCCCAGTGTAAAGGTCTGAGTACTCCTCACTGCATTTTGCCGCATATACCACGTTTTTTAGTTTGTCTGAAGGTGTTTTGTCTTTAGGATGGACCGGTCTTTGTCTGAGGGTAATGCTGGGTTTGAAGTGTGTCGAGATGCTGTGCTTTGAGAAAATCCTTCTGAGTTTCTCAGACGACCCCGCCACATAACCCCACCTTAGCTGATTTTGGAAATTTATGCTTCTTCTGTATTTAAAGTCAGATCAGGAGCAACAAAGGTTGTGTAATGTTCAGAGAACAGCAGTTTGGAACAGTAAACAGGTAAACAGGCTCAGTGGTAACAGCTGGCAGCATCCAGAGTGGGTTTGAAAGGGGAATCCTGGAAAGGCTCAGCCATTCATAAGCGAGGATGAAGTGAAGTTCACCATTTTGACACTCTGGTATTAAGGACATTCAACTAAATGAGCTCACGAAAACTTCAGAAAACTGTCGTCAGTAAATACACTTTGCTTGTAAATGACTGCGTTCTGTTTGTATTTGTGTTTTACAAGGCGTCCCAACAAAAATTTTTCTTTTAGCTGCTGAAAATCTATGTGTGATGGTGTCAACAAGTGACAGCTGAAGAACTCACTTATGACGAATCCAGAAAACGCCCAGTTGATCCACCCGCCAATCACAATCATGGGCAGGACGTTGGTCAGGTTTCCCTTCATCATGTCTGTCAACATGCTGGTGTCTGCAACACACACACACACACACAGAGTTTAATGTTTGTTTCGACCCCCATCAACTCCACCAACAACCACCGCAGTCACAGTTTCCGTCCACACTCATTTAATATCTGCAGTGACTGACAGCTTCACGTCATGATGCAGCGTCTCATCGAACCAACGAGCTTGTGCTGAACTACTAAGATTCAAATATGGGTGTTGCTGCAAAGAAGCTACAAACTCGTGGATACATGAAAACATGACATATACCATGTGTCGAATGAATACACACACACCTGTCATGGGGTTCTTGGGAACAACCTTCCTCTTGACCTTCTTGAAGAAGCCGGTCTCTGTGTTGTTGAAGTAATGTTTTCTCATGGCGAAGGACTAAAACAGTGAAAACATGTTAAACACAGCAGTTCAAAGCTCAGTCACCCACACACACACACACTCGATCCACATTTCCATGTGTCTCTACATCCTCCGAACTACCACTAATGATGTGCGTTACTCAGTAGAAACCATAACACAGTGAAGAGGTGTGACGAATGAGGCTTCATTTAAAAATGCTTGCCACCCTCACATAGACAACATGAAGTAATCCTGCTGCTGTAATTGAAGAGCAGTTTGTTTGTGGGTGTTGATACGTTTGTGTGCCACTCTATTTCTCCAACACATCAATATTCCTCCAATCCCCTCCAAACCATCGTCTGCATGTGGCGTCTCTGTTACATAGATGTTAAAGCGCACCGTATTTTAGTGTCCGGTATTACAAACATGACTGGCATTTGTCACAAACCAAACCTCTTGAAAATGTGTTAAATATTCTGTCTGTCTGCTCTAATTATTTCAACTGTGGAAAGATCTGCTGCCCCCACAGACTTGCACCCATTTGGAAGCGTAGCTTCACTGTTCCAACACGGCAGCCATGTTGACGCAGTGCAGAGTCTGTGCACACGATGCTTTGCTGAGCGAAGGTACGGCATTGCGGAGTCAGACGTAACATACATTAAAGTGCAATGATGCAATCAATTAAGCTTGATCAATGTTTTAACATGATGCAAAAACCCCACACAGCTGGACTGTAAAAATAAAGTTTTAAACTATGGATGTTATACTCCAGTGACATTCAGCTGCTAACTCTGAAACATCTCACAGAAGATGAAGAGGAGTGTTTGCTCATACAGCAGTGAGCCTGTGAATATTCTCATTCATCCAGGTCATGGTTATCTCAAGGAAATTCAATCGAATGCAACTGGACTTAGTTATTTGTCTTTGAAGACGTTTCACCTCTCATCCAAGAGGCTTCATCAGTTCATGCTCGCTAGTCAAGCGAATTTCCTTGAGATATCATACAGCAGTGAATCAGCTCACGTCTTTATGTCTCTGCATTTTACACTAACAGTCAGACATTTAGACTCACCTTCTTTATTTATTATTTTCAACATTGTATGGAATTATGTAGTAAACAAAAATGTGTTAATTAAGCCAGAATACGTTTTATATTTTAGATTGTCCAAAGTAGCCGCATTTAGCTGTGACGACAGCTTTGCACGCTCGGGGAATTTGCTCAGTCGGCCTCATGAGGTCGTCACCTGGAACGGTTTTCAATTCACAGGTGTGCCTCGTCGAGAGTTAATCGCCTCATTAGTGCTATTACAACTGCTGTACAAATCCATGTCATGGCAAGAAACAGCTCAGTAAAGTCCATCATTACTTTAAGAAATGAAGGTCAGTCAATCCAAAAGATCTCAAGAACTCTGAATGCATCAAAGTCAAGTCAAAGTGTTTGTTGTCATACGCACAGAAGAAACACGTTTCCCCGTACAATGAAATTCTTCCTTTGCTGCTCGCACTGAATGCCAACACAAATAGAAGTAAAAATAATACAGTAAGAAATAAAAGTAATACAGTAAGAGTAGTGATGAATAGATGAATAGTGACTTGACTCCTGTCAGCTGTTTAGGAGTCTGATGGCCGTGGGAAAGAAAAAGTTCTTTAATCTTGTGGTCTTGCATTTCACACGTCTGTATCTCCGGCCGGAGGGTAGCCGTGTGAACAGAGTGTGCTGCGCGTGGGTGGGATCCCTGAGGATGGAGGCAGCTCTCCTGTGGGTTCTGCTGTGCAGGGAGGGCAGTGGAGTCCTGGTGATCTTCTCCGATGCAGCTGGTCAAGATGCTCTCAACCACGCAGCTGTAGAAGTTGCTGAGGGTCTTGGGTGTCAAACCTGTTTGATATGTCAAACTTCCTAAGGAGGCTGAGGAAGTTTGACATATCAAACTTCCTCAGCCTCCTTAGGAAATACAGTCGCTGTTGAGCCTTCTTAACCAGCTGGGTGGTGTGAAGTGTCCAAGTGAGGTCCTCGCTGATGTGGACGACCAAGTATTTGAAGCTGAAGCATTTGAAGTATCAGTCGCCAAAACCATCAAACACTATGACGCTTGTTTTCCAACGGGACGATGAGCCCAAACACGCCTCTCGGTTATGTAAGGGCTATGTGTCCAAGAAGGAGAGTGATGGAGTGCTGCATCAGACGACCTGGCCTCCACAATGTCCTGATCTAAATCCAACTGAGATGGACTGGGACGAGTTGGACCGGAGAGTGAAGGAACAGCATTCAACAATAACTCAACACCTCTGAGGACTGCTGCAGGATTGTTGGAAAACATGAGGCCGACTGAGTGAATGCCCCGAGCGTGCAAAGCTGTCGTCGCAGCTAAATGCGGCTACTTTGGACAATCTAAAATATAAAACGTATTCTGGCTTATTTAACACATTTTTTTGTTTACTACATAATTCCATACCTGTTCTTTCATAGCTTGGATGTCTTCAGCATTAAGGTACAATGTTGAAAATAATACAAATACAAAAAAAAAAAAAAAAAAAACCACTGACGGAGAAGGTGTGTCCGCACTCTTGACTGGTAGTGTACACGCACAATACCGAATGTCTTGTGTGGGCCGTTACTGTTTTTTTGAATTTGCCAAAAGAAAAGCAATAAATACTATATCTCGAAACAACACATCGACTGCCCCACCAGAGGAGAGAGGACTCTGGACCACTGTTACTCTCCCTTCAAGGATGGTTACAAGGCCAAGTCTCTGCCTTCGTTTGGCCTTTCGGACCACAGTGCAGTCCTTCTCATGCCAAAATATAAACAACAGCTGAAGCAGGAATCTCCTGCAGTCAGAGAAGTATCACTGTGGACTGACCAATCAGAGGCCGGTGCAGGGCGCACTGGATTCAGCGGACTGGGACATGTTTCGGTGCAGCTCGGACGGTGACATCAACGAGTTCACGGAAGTGGTTGTGGGATTCATTGGGAAAATGGTGGAAGACATAACACCAACAGCCACCATCAGAACTTTTCCCAACCAGAAGCCGTGGGTGGACAAAACTGTCCGCGACGTGCTGAGGGCCCGCACCGCCGCCTACAACTCGGGACTCGCCACCGGTGACACGACGCTGTACAGGGCAGCCACCTACGCTGTCCGTAGGACGGTGAAGGAGGCTAAACGCCGCTACGCCACAAGACTGGAGCTGCAGATGGAGGGGAGCAACTCCAGGGCGCTGTGGCAGGGACTACGCACCATCACGGACTACAAAGCTACACATCCACCCGCGATGAGAGTCGACGCTTCTCTGGCTGATGAGCTCAACAACTTCTTTGCACGCTTCGAGTCGGACAGCAGGCAAGAAGCTGCGCTCCCAGCCAGTGAAGAGGTGACGCTCAATGTCACGGAGCTGGAGGTGAGAAGGATGTTTAGAAGTGTAAACACCAGGAAAGCAGCAGGGCCTGACGGCATTAGCGGTCGGGTCCTCAAAGCCTGTGCTGAACAGTTCGCACCGGTGTTTACAACGATATTCAACCTCTCCCTCTCAGTGTGTGATTCCCACCTGCTTTAAGAAGTCTGTTGTGGTCCCCGTCCCGAAGACAGACCAGCCCAGTAACCCCAGTGACTGTCGCCCCATAGCCCTCACATCTGTGGTGATGAAATGCTTTGAGAAGCTGGTCAAAACATTCATCACCTCCTCTCTGCCCCCCACCCTGGACCCCCTACAGTTTGCATACCGCCCAGACAGATCCACAGATGACGCCATAACCTTCCTGCTGCACAAGACACTTTCCCACGTAGACACTAGGATGGGGAACTATGTGAGAGTGCTGTTTGTGGACTACAGTTCAGCATTCAATACCATAGTCCCCTCCAGGCTGGTAACTAAGCTGTGTGATCTTGGACTGAACTCCTCCCTGTGCAGGTGGGTCCACAGCTTCCTAACCGGCAGACAACAGGTGGTACGCGTGGGCCCCCATAGCTCATCCCCTCTCACCCTCAACACTGGATCCCCCCAAGGCTGCGTGCTGAGTCCCCTGCTGTACTCCCTGTATACACATGACTGTGTGTCCACATCAGACAGTAACACCATTATAAAGTTTACTGACAACACAGCCATCGTGGGGTTAATCTCCCACAACAAGGAGGAGGCCTACAGGAAGGAGGTCACCCACCTGGAGAGCTGGTGCCAGGAGAATAACCTCCTGCTGAACGTCAGCAAAACTAAGGAGCTGATTGTGGACTACAGGAAGAAGCAGCAGAAGGACATCCGTCCACTCTGCATCGGCAGGTCTGAGGTGGAGAGGGTGGACAGTTTTAAATACCTCGGTGTGACTATCACACGGGACCTGTCCTGGTCACTGCACATTCACAGGACTGTGAAGAAGGCCAGGCAGCGTCTGTTCCACCTCAGACGCCTCAGAGACTTCAGGCTCCCCCTCAAGGTGCTCAGGAACTTCTACACCTGCACCACTGAGAGCATCTTGAGTGGGAGCATCACCACATGGATGGGCAGCTGCACAAAGCAGGACCTCTCGGCCTTTAGGAGGGTAGTCAATCAGAACAACTCTACCCGACCTGCAGGACATTTACACCAAACGATGCAGGTCGAGAGCCGAGAAGATCCTCAGGCAGCCCCATCACCCGGGACACTCACTCTTCTCCCTGTTGCCATCAGAACCAACACTGAGAGGATGAGGAGAAGCTTCTTCCTCCAGGCCATCCGTCTGCTCAACAGTGAGCGTTAATCTGGACAATCCTACTCCCACCTGCACTGCATGCACTAGATGTAAATACCATTCATGTAAATACTGCAAAATAATTTTATTATTTTTCTTTACAAGCGTTCTCTTTTGCAATATTTAAATTTCATTTTTTTACTTACCTATTTTTTGGTAGCAGGGACATAAAGAATTTCACTGGACATTGTACCGTGTATGATTGTGTGTGTGACAAATAAACCTATCTTGTATCTTGTATCGATGACAATCATTCATCAGCCTTACCTGTCGGGGAATATACTTTCCATTCTCTCTGAGGATGCGGCTGCGCAGGAGCACCTGGCTGAACACAAACACCAGAAGAGCCTCAGATTAGTGACAGTTTGCCAACCGGCCAATCAGAAACACAGGCCGCAAGGATTCTGACAGGAAGCACAACAAACACAGAGGAGCACTCGCAGGAGAATACGGCACCATCATGACAAAAAAACGACCACGGTCAAACTCACCTGTCAGACACCTGCTCCAGATCGACCTTTTTGTCACTGTGGAGCAGCTGGGTCACATAGTGACGGATGATCCCGACGAAGAAGGTGATGAAGATGATGGGCAGGACCACCCACATCCGAATACTGGAGTCCAGCAGGAGCTCTGGACCGGCCATTGCCCTGTTTTCAACCAGTCAGCACAGACAGAACCACAGACAAGAAGACATTCTGAAATAGGAGACAACTCTGTTATGCTCACGAAATCTTTAATCAGAGACAGAAACAGAAAAACTTTATTGATCCCTGGGGGAAACTGGGTTTAGGGGCCACAACACAACGAAACTGAAATTATAGTGGCAGGACGGAAAATATTCTGACAGCGTTCAGACCAGCACGGGACACCGGAACTCACCAGTTTTCCATTCTTGAACACACATGCTGCTACTCTGAATGACGTTTACTGGAGATTTCCATTTATAAAATCATTTTCTTCACGTTCCTCTCAGCCGTAAAGAGCCATTGATCGGCAGGCTCAACATTCACAAGGTTGGACGAACGCAAACATTTAGTGTAGATTCCCCGCAGTTATAAAAATGAGGCCCGTGGTTGGGTAAAGGAACGGGAACAAGAACAGCAGCTCTAGCCTTGTCCATACACCCAGACTAGACAAGTCTGTACGGAGCCATTTCTCATTTTATGTCTTTTCACACTGACAAGACAGCAGGGAGCCGAAGAGCAGCTATTAGCTAAACAGAACACAGGACACAACTGCAGCTCCGCTCGTGACTTTTACCAGAGCTAACCGGAGCTAAGCTAACCTACTACCGACACTTGACAAATGCTCACTTAAACCACTAGCTAACGTTAGCATTAGCCCATTCCCATCAATGGAGAGATGCTTACAGACGCTAGCCTGTTGGCCGGGCTACTTAACCTAGTTACTCTTTCACCTTTGAATTGCAGTTTCTGCCAGACGTTTATTGCAAAGACAGTCCGGGTTGGTTTATCGACTTTGACGAGTCAGTTGCTGAGAAAATTCAAAAAATGTGCGTTTACATGCAGCGTAACTTACCACATTTACGAACTTTGAGAACTAGGATGGCAGCAAGCACGCACCGCAGTGATACATTACGTCCAAAGATTACGTCTTTCGCACAAACACGGGTACTAAAATGGTGACAGCGCCACCCGATGGCGTTAAGTCAAGTCAAGTCAAGTCAAGTCAAGTCAAGTCAACTTTATTTGTATAGCCCATTTTTACAAGCAGTTTGTCTCAAAGGGCTTAACATAACATCAGCAACATCCTCTGCCCTTCGACCCTCACATCGACTAAGGAAAAACTCCCAGAAAAACCTTTAACAGGAAAAAATGGAAGAAACCTCAGGGTGAGCAACAGAGGAGGGATCCCTCACCCAGGACGGGCAGACGTGCAATGGATGTTGTACAGGCAGGAAATCAATTAACAACATGAGAAATGACATTACTAAAAAGATAAGCAAAACAAAATCTCAACTGTTTAGTTTCACTTTTGCTACCACCTCAATATGATTTTAACATTTCACAAGTTATAAGAAAATTATAGTAATGAAAATTATAATGAACTGCTGTAACATTCATGTATTCTTTTTTTATGTGATGTTGAGAATCACTATCATATCAGTTCGATTTCGGCCCGTAGGGAGAACCACCCCGCCCATAGTCGGTACATAGAGGAATGACAGGCAGATGTCAACAATACACATTGGGTTGGTCATAGAGCCGGCTACAGTTCAACTTGAAGATCTGGATGGAGAGATACCTGCAGAAAGATACAGAGAGAGAGAGAGAGAGAGAGAGGGAGGGAGGGAGAGACACAAGACTACGAGGAGCACTGGACACACAGTTAGTGACATAAAATAATGAACTGCATGTTAATCTGACGAGGGGAGAGGATAGAAGAGGAGAAGGAGGAGGGGAAACTGCTTGGTGGATCATGTTTGTGTCCCCCGGCAGCATAGGCCTATAGCAGCTTAGCTATGATAGAGATTTAAAGATTAACAGTTAGTCAGACCTATTCTACCTGTGGCTATATATCATGAGGTGGGTGAAACTATGCCTACCAGCCCTACACACTTTATTTGGTGCTAACTATATGCTTTACTAAACAGAAAGGTTTTAAGTTTAGTCTTAAAAGTGGAGGTGGTGTCTGCCTGTCGAACCCAGATTGGCAACTGGTTCCACAGCAGGGGTGCCTGATAGCTAAAGGCTCGTCCTCCCGTTCTACTTTTATAAATTCTGGGAACTGTAAGTAAACCTGCACTCTGTGATCTGAGTGATCTATTGGGAGTATATGGGACTATTAGATCCTGCAGGTATGATGGGGCTAGTCCATTTAGGGCCTTATATGTAAGTAGGAGAATTTTAAAGTCTATTCTGAATTTTACCGGAAGCCAGTGAAGAGAAGCTAAGATGGGGGAGATATGATCCCTTTTACTGATTCCTGTTAAAACTCTAGCTGCTGCATTTTGGATCAGCTGCAGGTTATTAATAGAATAATTTGGACATCCTGACAATAGTGAGTTGCAGTAGTCCAGCCTAGAAGTAACAAAAGCATGAACAAGTTTTTCAGCATCACTCTGAGAGAGGACGCTCCTAATCTTAGCGATATTACGGAGGTGAAAGAAGGCGGTCTTAGAGGTCTGTTTAATGTGATGAATAAATGACACGTCTTGATCAAAGATAACGCCGAGGTTCCTTGCAGTCGTACTGGAGGCCAAAGTAATGCCGTCCAGAGAGAGAATATTATCAGCTATTCTATTTCTAAGGTGTTTGGGGCCTAGAATAATGATCTCAGTTTTGTCTGAGTTTAATAATAAAAAATTGGAGGTCATCCAGTCCTTTATGTCCTTAAGACATGCCTGGAGTCTGGCTAACGGCTCTGTTTCTTCAGGCTTTAAGGATAAGTACAGCTGAGTGTCATCAGCATAACAATGAAAGTTTATGTCATGTTTCTGAATAATATTTCCTAGAGGGAGCATGTATAAGGTGAACAGGATCGGCCCAAGCACTGAACCTTGTGGAACACCGAGGCTAACCCTTATATATGAAGAGGAAACATTATTAACTTGAGCAAAGTGAAATCTATCTGTTAAATATGATTTGAACCAGCATAGCGCAGTCCCTGTGATCCTAGTCTCATGTTCTAATCTGTGTAATAAAATGCTGTGATCTACAGTGTCGAAAGCAGCACTGAGATCTAGCAAAACAAGTATGGAGACAAGCCCCCGGTCTGATGCCATGAGGAGGTCATTTGTGACTTTAACCAGTGCTGTTTCTGTGCTGTGATGGGCTCTAAAACCAGACTGAAACATCTCAAAGAGACTGTACCTGTGTAGGTGATCAATCAACTGATTTGCAACCACTCTTTCGAGTATTTTAGATAGGAACGGGAGGTTGGATATCGGCCTATAGTTTGCTAAGATGTCTGGGTCAAGTGAAGGTTTTTTAAGTAAAGGTCTAATAACAGCGGTTTTAAACGCCTGTGGTACATAACCTGTTGTTAAGGATAAGTTTATCTGATCTAAGAGGGAAACGCTAATCAAGGGAAAGACGTCCTTGAGGAGCTTAGTTGGGATGGGGTCTAAGAGACATGTAGTTGGGTTAGATTTGTTAATGCTGGAGGTCAGCTCGGGGAGGTCTATGGGCAGGAACCTGTCCAGGGACCTGTCCAGGGATGGAGTAGGATTAAAAGAGATTACTGGAGATGACACTATATTGGCTATTCTGGGAAGATCTTTATTGATTTTTTCTCTAATGTTATTGATTTTATTGGTGAAGAAACTCATGAAGTCTTCACTGCTAAGAGCTGCAGGAATACAAGGTTCAACAGAGCTGTGACTCTTGGTCAGCCTGGCTACAGTGTTAAAGAGAAAACGTGGGTTGTTCTTGTTTTTCTCTATTAATGTTGAATAATAGGCAGTTCTGGCTTCACGAAGGGCCTTTTTGTATGTCAATAGACTATCTTTCCAGGCTCTCTGGGATTCAGCTGATTTGGTGGAGTACCACTTCCTCTCCATCCGTCTTGATGTTTGTTTAAGTTTTCGTAAATTTGAATTATACCAAGGAGCTAGCCTCCTATGATTTCTAACCTTCTTTCTCAGTGGGGCAACCATATCTAAAACTGTGTGCAACGTGGCTGCAGTGTTGTTGACAAAGGAATCAATTACTGCAGGAGTAACGTTTAAATCAGTACGGTCTGTTGTACTGGTACATGGAGCTGAGGGGAGCTGTGATGGGATTGCATCCCTAAATCTGTCTACACTATCTTCAGAGAGGCATCTGGTGTAATAGACCTTTTTGTTGTGTGCTGTAAAGTCTTCTAGAGTTAGTTCAAAAACTACAAGCGAATGGTCTGAAAGGAGAGGGTTTTGAGGGGCAACTGACAGGTTCTTAGTTTCTAGGCCATAGGTGAGAACCAGATCGAGTGTGTGATTGTGGCAGTGTGTTGGTTCATTCACTCTCTGAAGGAAACCTATTGAATCTAAGAGTGAACTAAAGGCTGTCTTAAGACTGTCAGAGTCAACATCCATATGAATGTTGAAGTCACCTGCTATAATGACTTTATCTGTGCTGAGCACTAAACTAAATAAGAAGTCAGAAAACTCAGACAGGAACTCTGAGTAAGCAGCAGCAGGTGGGCGATACACAACAACTAATAAAACTGGCTTTTCTGACTTCCAGTTTTGGTGAGACAGGCTGAGAGTGAGACTCTCAAATGAGCTATAGATGGATTTAGGTTTGGGGTTAATCTGAAGACTGGAGTGGTAGATTGCTGCCACTCCTCCTCCTCGGCCTGTGCCTCGAGGAACATGATAGTTAATATAACCAGATGGAGTTGATTCATTTAAACTAACATATTCTTCATCCCGTAACCAAGTCTCAGTGAGGCAGAATATATCAGACTGATGATCAATAATTAGATCACTGACTAGGAGGGATTTAGAGTGGAGGGATCGTATATTTAACAATCCACATCTGACTGTCCTATTTTTTGGCTCTAAATATTTGCTAGTTTGTATTTTTATGAGGTTATTATGATTAACACTTCTTAAATTTTGTGCTGGTTGGACTATGGGAGGACGAGGCACTGACACTATTTCTATGGGATTATTAATCTTAGTATTACTGTGTGAATTTATATTTTTATTTATTCTAATTTTAACGGAGGGCGGCAGTCCTACAGAAGCAGCAGAGAAGTGTGTAAGACAGCGACTCTGCTTCCTGGCCTCGACCCTGGGTTGTCAGGGTGTTGGTTGTCTAATAAACTTGGCCATATTGGTAGAAATAAGAGCCGCACCACCCCAAGTGGGATGAACGCCGTCTCTGCTAATGAGGCCAGGTTTTCCCCAGAAAGTCTCCCAGTTATCTATAAAGGCCACGTTGTTTTCTGGACACCACCGTGACAGCCAGCGACGGAGCGATGACATGCGGCTAAACATATCATCGCTGGTCAGATTCGGGAGGGGACCAGAGAATACTACGGAGTCCGACATGGTTTTTGCCAAATTACACACCGACTCAATATTGACTTTGGTGACCTCCGACTGGCGTAGTCGAGTGTCATTAGCGCCGACGTGAATTATAATCTTACCATATTTACTCTTATCTCTCGCCAGCAGCTTTAAATTGCCCTCTATGTCGCCCGCTCTGGCCCCCGGGATGCATTTGACTATGGTCGCTGGTGTCGGCTTCACATATCGCAAAACAGAATCGCCAATAACCAGGGTCGGTTTCTCAGCGGGTGTGTCGCTGAGTGGGGAAAAGCGGTTAGACACATGAAGCGGTTGGTGGTGAACCACGGGTCTTTGTTTTGGACTACGCTTCTTTCGAACCGCCACCCAACCTCCCTGACTTCCCGGCTGCTCGGGGGCTGCCGGGGGGCGGCTGACATCAGCTAAAGTAGCTAAAATAGGCCGGTCCGCACAGGCTAACTGCTGCTGGCTAGCTGTCGGGACTAATGGACTGTGATCTACAGTACGAAGCCGGGCCTCTAACTCACTTAGCCTCGCCTCCAAGGCTATGAATAAGCTACACTTTCTACACATCTCACTCTCACTAAAGGAGGCAGAGGAATAGCTAAACATTTCACACACCTTACAGAAGACGGGAGAGGGAGAGGCAGAGGGAGAGTGAGTGGAAGAAGCCATGTTAGCACTAAGCTAAGCCTAACGACAAACAGGACGGGGATCGGAAAAGGAAAGAATCTAGATGATCGTGCGGTTAATAAACTTTTCCTAAAGTGCTTGTGTACTTATTTGTAAGAACCAACCACAGTAAAAGCTAACACAAAATATGTCGACTCAAGTACACCAATACCACCGAACACCAAACGCTAGCAAGTGAATGAGTAGTGCGAGAACAGGAAGTGACGCAATACGCAATACGTTACCCAACGCAGGACTAAGAGCTCTTAGTCCTGCGTTACCCAACGCAGGACTAAGAGCTATAGTCGCATTTTCTCCACCTGGATACATTTTCATGTTTGTGCGCGTGCATTTGTGCCAAAGGGTTACGTCCCATTAAGACTTCTGCGCTCTCACTGGTGGGAACTAGGGTCTCGATCAGTTGTCAGCAGATGACTTCAACCTGAAGCACCTTCTTCACCAGGAAACATCTAAACACAGAACATGTCACACCTACTCATAAGGCCAGGTATGGGATAATGGATTAACTGAAGGAAAGAGCGAGTGTGAGATGAAAGGTTGGGGTGTCCGCACACTGGATTGATGTTTCAACAGCACGAAATGAATGATGGTGAAGATCGTGATGGTGAATTCATTTAGCATACAACGTATAACGTACTTCTGCATCCATGAGAGCCTTGTTCATGGATGGCAGCCATGGCCTAGAGGTTGGAGAAGCGGCTTGTGATCGGAGGGTCACCGGTTCGTGGTGTGGTGGAGTGATTAATGCGATAAAAATGCCCCCCCCCCCCCCTTCATTAGCCTGCTGATGTGCCCTTGAGCAAAGCACTTAACCCCCCAATATGCTCCCCGGGCGCTTGATGCTGCCCACTGCTCCTGTGTGTGTTTCACTGCATGTAATTTGCCGGGTGTTGCATGTGTGTGTTCAGCTAAGGATGGGATAAATGCAGTAGTAAAATTCAGTATGTGTGTATGTAAAAATATATATACTGCCAATAAAAGTTGATTCTTCTTCTTCTTCTTCATCAGAATGCCAGCAGGTGTCAGTGTGTCCCACCTGAAATCATCGACTGTCCAGCCCATAACAGATCTGATAACAGCTGATATGATACGTTACTGTATCGGGCCGTGTTTTGTTGTTAATTAACGATATAGCACGAGGATTGTACGTGATTGCACATCATTTTCTGTAAATATAAGTTATTTTGCTGTGTTCTTATTTATCTCTGTCACTTCCACTCTCTTACACTTCGGGGTATGTAGGGGGCACTCATGAGGTAGTCCAAAATGAATGGGAGCTTATGGAACTGTAGCCTCAAAATGTAATTTTATGGTGCAAAAAATCTCCCATTATGCACTGAGCTTCTCTTGTGTTGTTGTTGTTGTTACTACTATTGTTATCATAATCACTATAATACCTTCTGTATACTTCATCATTATCATTATCTACAGTTCCATTACTTCTGGGATTATTGCAGTTGCTACACATCTCTGTTTGTGTGCTGGTTCTCTCACCCCCTACCCTTCTCTCTCTCTCTCTCTCTCTCTCTCTCTCTCTCTCTCTCTCTCTCTCTCTCTCTCTCTCTCTCTCTCACTCAACCCAACCGGTCAAGGCAGATGGCCGCCCACCTAGACCCGGGGTCTGCTCCGAGGTTTCTGCCTTCTAAAAGGCAGTTTTTCCTCGCCACTGTCGCCAAGCGCTTGTTCACGGGGAATGTTGGGCTCTCTGTATTACAATACTTAATCAAAGATTTTGTTCTGCTCCATTTGGAAAGCGTCATGAGAAAACTTTTGTTGTGAACTGGCGTTATATAAACAAAGTGAAGTGAACTGAATTAAATCTGGTCTTTAAAACTGCCCCTGCTCTCCTCTACTGTTAGTGTGCGTGTACATGCGTGAGATTAATGTCACCCAAACAAAACAGACACATCTTCCATCAACATGAACAGACTTTTTTTATATCTTTAGCGCAATAAATATTTCCACTTTTTTCATATCTCTGCAATTTCAAAAACAAAGTACAAGTAATATATATTTATATACACAGCTAAAATCTTCCATACATAATTTTTAAAATAATGCTGTCTCTGTTAACACATATTTGACACTGTACTCGTACAATTTTACAAGGACTATTGCAGTCTCTCTTTGCTCTACATTATGAACAAGAAATATTGTTTTTCTCCATGAAGCAGTCTGTTGTGTCGGTACCAACAATTCAGACCCCCGATTCATTTCCCTTGAATAGATACACAAAACACAGACTGCCTTTACACAGGTGCATAAGAATCCAACATTTTTAACTTCATTGGAACCAGATCTGAACTTCTTTATTTTTTTTAATGTTCCCTGCTTTGCATGCAGCAGTCGGACCAGATGTTTTTTTACTGGGGTAAAAAACCAGGTCTTCCACTCCTGGTGTAAACTCAGCCAGAAATAAAGCGCACTCACATTGTTATTTTTCATATAACGATGGTTATGTACATTCGTGTTTATAATACAGTTTCATTCAGTGCAGATACTGTAATAAATACCACATACCACATGCAAACAGACCTGGGCAGAGAAAAACAGTTTCAAATAGAGGACTTGAAGGACCACACCTGGGTTTTTGCATGTTCTTAAATTGCATATGCTCTACATTACTTCTACAAACCATGCAGTACATTTTAGACTGATTTCCTACCTTCCGGGCAGCCACTCATTTTTGTTTATTCCAGTGAACGGTGAGGGTTTTTTTGAGCATTTACATAGTACATAGTCCTGTGTTCGACTGATGAATTCCAAAGAATTTTTGATCAAAACATGGCCAAAAAACAACACATAACTAGATCTCTAAATGTATACACTGGGATACAGGAATACAACACAACTCAAAACCAAAGTTGGTATGACTCACAAGGACATCATGGCCCAATTTGTACACTTGGAAAGCGTCAGACATCCTCCTGCAGTCAAACTCTGTAAGAATCTGCTCCACGAGGACCAAAAAAGGAGAGTAAAGAACCAGCAAAAGAAATACACTTCCAACAATGTTGGTGCTCGTACCCCTAATAAACAGTGGTGGATTATGTCAAGTCTCTGCAGGATTGACACTGAAACCAAAGCCTGCCCAGCGTAAGGAAGGAAGGAAGGAAGGAAACAAATCTAAAAACTGAAGGATGACTTGTAAAAAGGGATGGCAGTAATGTGAAGCACATACAACTTGTAGGCGATAGCTTACGATATGCAAAAGCATCGGCATGGAGCTTTGGAGTGGGAACTAATGTGAGGATGCCTTTGATTCAACTCGGGCACGAAGTGGAACAGGGCAAAATGTTGTGTAGTCCCTGACGAGGTAGGTTTGAGGCGATGCTCCTCAAGAGCTGTGTGTTTTAGCCCGGTGTTACTGTATGGCCCCTGCAAAATGTTTCTGTAAATGATTGGAGAAACATGTGTTAGACCCAATGGCCCAGAACTCCTAGCAGCTTAGAACCTATTATTAATTTGTATGGTCTTAAAAGGTTGTTTAGTAGCACAAGTGATGCGCATTTCTATTAAAAGGTTGATGAGAGGCTTTGCAATGATTCAGAGGTGCGCACAGGTGTGTGTTTGCGTAGGCATGCAGAGATGAACGTAATTATCATAGTCTGCATTAAAATGCTAGAACATCAGTTGTATGATAGCCAGAAAATTCTTGGTTTTGTTGTCAACATATTAAAACTTAAGAAGTTTTTAAGTACTTTCATAAGATGCCCAAATAAGAAAAGGAAAAAAAAAAAAAACACACTCACACTCGTAAGCACATAACAAAATTAGAAATGCTAAATATACAACAGCCCAAGGAGTACATTATGTTAGCAGAAGCTTGTCACGCAACAATATTGATAATAATATTAGCAGTACACTCTTAAAATTCAAAGGGGTTCTTCAGGTTGAAAACAACAGGGGATCCAAAATGGTTCCCTGGGGAACTCCGTCAACTAACTGTAATCCATGACGGTGTTTCTGAAAACCTGAACCACAAAAGGTTTCTACAAAAAACATTGTTTCGTTATTGTTTGTGAAGAACCTTAAGTTGCTCAAACAGCCCGAAGAACGTTTGGTTGTTAGAGCAAACATTTTATTAATTCAAGCAGTTCTGAACCTTAGTTACAGATCGATGCTGTTGGCCCCTTTGAAAATAGAACACACTGTACAGTTAATATCTACAGGAAACTAAAATGTGTCATTAACCTATGCATTCAGAACATCAGAGGAATTTCCCATCATCCACCAGTTAAATGCTGGTAAAGACTTATATGAGGTTTAATGGCTGATAAAATTCTTCAAATTGTTAAAGAGTTTTCTACCAGCCATTATGGGCTTCCGGACTCCCGATGATCTCAATGTTATGCAGAGAGAGAGATGAAATACCCTTTAATACTGGTGTGGTGGGTTCAACACAAAGTGCAAAAATAACACATAAAAATGCGTTTGTTCAAGAATATTTCACTTCGTGCTGTGTGATGGTGAAACATGTTTTGCACTCCAGTCCTGTGGAAGTCCTTCAACATACAATTAGGTCCAGTTTTCAGGTTCCTTAGTGTCTTTGTTGGATGATGAGGGAGATGAAGGGCTCAATCCTTCAGCCATATTTTAAAAATGCAGTAAATGGCTTGATGGATACAATCAATCAGAGTATTACTGATTTAGCTGCTGAACTGTCTTTCAGGGTGACGTGCCGCTAACATTATTTCTTGGAATCATCCGAAGGCACCTTATTCTTCATTTTGCAATACCAGTAAATAGTAAACTGTGTTCACGATTCCACATCCCATTGAGAGAAATTAACATAGTCTAGACTGGGTGGGAAATTATTATTTTTCAATAGCCAGAGACAAGGTTGTTGAGTTTTGTGATTATCATGACATACATAACTCAGGGTCTCTCATACAGACATCTTTACTTAAAGGTTCTGAATTATTTTCATCATCGGTTAAGCTAAAAATTAACTCTTAAGTTTAAATAATGTCCAAAAAAATTGTGAAACATGTTCATTCCTTAATTAATGTCTTCAGATTGCTTATTTTGTCCAACCAACAGCCTGACCCCTCAAAAAATCATCATTTGCTGTCAGAAATGACAAAGAAGAAGTTGGGACCAGCAGATGTTTGACATTTTCGCTTGGGACACGACGGAAGTGATTAATGAATTGTCAAAATAGCTGGAAACAATTTATTTTTTTAACTAATTGGTTAATCAACTAATGGCAGCAGCTCACACCATTATAACCAAAATCCTAAGATAATGACACTGTGGGCTTGAGATATTAAACCTTTATCTTGGGCTAATGGTCCTAAAATAATAATGAGAAACTGATTGCTGGTAATTTAAAAGAACTGGCATAAAGAATTACTAGCAACCACAATCATCATATCATATCAATCTTGAAATTAATAAGACTTTCATTTTTCTCTTCTGAACATTTTGGTTCAGCAGATGTGACACTGCTCCCTAGTGCGTAGGGTCAAAGTACAGAAGCTTTAAACAGTTAAAGACTTCCATCAGCTAAACACCCACATGAGGTGGTTATACAATTTTGTTTTTGTTTTTCTGACATGAAACTGTTTAATTTTAATTTCTCACCCAGTTGCATTTGAAACATTTTCCAGTAACATACCTACTTACATTAGAAAAAGATCCTGTTTAATGTAGGCTGACAAAACTTTTATCATCGCTATATTTATGTAATGTAGCTCCCCGGCTTCATCAAAAGCAGACAAGCCAGTAAAACATAAGACTCTGTTCCCCAGACTGCACCCTGTTTGGCACCTTCAATTATAATCTCCTTCTCTGGCAACATAGGGGGTCATGTATAAGATGGAGCATGAAATACGGTTGACAAATATTAAAATTTCTTACAAGTTCAGGTTTGTGAGCATAAAAAATAATTGGGGAAATTACAATGTCAAATGCAAACCACTCCCAATTTTTAAGTCAATCCAAAACAGTAATGTAGCACCCCCTGCTGAAACCCTGTAATCCACAAACGCTAAAGGCTTTTAGCAATTTTTGCAAAACACAAAGGTAAAAAGACACCTGTAGTTTTTCTTATTACAATGGCTTATTTCAAGTTTTTTAAAAAAAGTTTATCATCCATTTAGAAAGTGAAGTCTTCAGCAACCTTCACTAATGCACTTTTTATGGTCAAATAAATGCTGGACTGGGCTTTAAATAACAACAAATCCCTCCCCCTGTATATAGGATTTTAACCGTAGACACATGGACACTTACTAGCTATGGCACAGGTCTCACTAAGACACAAACTGAACCATATTAATGCTGACCACTTCTGCTTCTCAGTTAACACTTCATGGCTTGTAATATGTCAATAACCATAACAATAGCACAAGTGCTTTTTGTGCAAAAAACAAAGTGGTGCAAGACCAGTGGGATTTTTGGACTATAGTAAAATGACTCATTGCGTTATTAGGCTTCCTATAAACATGAACTGTCCCATCAACCAACACTGTACATAGTGTTAGCATCAAGCGCTAACCCTTTTGCATTTCTCAGGCACTGTTCCCTCCTTGGCTGGTCCTGAACTGTTTGTCCACTACACAAAATCTTACTGACAATATGACACAAACACTTCATCTGTCAATGAAGAACTACACCAATGTCCGCAGGCTGCCTCTGAAGGGCACTGCAAAAGGAAGATGAGGAGATTTTCACCAAGATGGCGGGGCGACAGGATGCAGGGTACCCAACAAACATCTTTTGGCACAGCATCTGTGAGAGTCTTTCTACTTGTGGGGGAAGTGGATGTGAAAATAACACAGGCTGAGTAATTTCCTCTTCCCTGCTCTCAGTACTCTCCTTCTAGCCAGGTGGCCATTTTGATACACCTGCATTTGCCCTCTTCCTCTCCCCCTTCCTCTTCTGCTCCCTCTCACTGCTGCCGCCCGGTGGCTCACTGGGGGGTGCCACACTATCGTCCTAAGTTTCTGCCTCCTCACACGACCGTGCTGATCCTGCTGACAGGTTTCGATTTGGGTCCTCCCCCTTGCCCTCCCCCTGCTCCTGGATGCAGAGAGAGTGGGCCGGTCGATGGGGGAGGTAGGGGGGAGTGTGGAGGGGGCGGTGGGATGGAAGTGAGAGGTGGGTACTGGGGTCCGTAGGGCTGTGGCGTAGTCTGGGTGACGAGGCGTGCTGACGGCGTCTGGGGTGGTGGGGTGGCGAAAATAAAGTGGGTTGAGGGGGACGCGGAGGGGGAGGGGCTGAGCGGGGAGTGTGTGTGCACGCCGTGGTTGTGAGAGTGTGTGTGAGCGTGGGGGTGGGGCTGCGAGTGCGAGATGGTCAGTGGGAGCTTGCCTCCTCCACCTGGCCGTCCCACTGCAGGTTGCGAGTGGTAGAGTCCTTGTGGGGTAGTGGGGGTGATGGGGGAGTGAGGGGACAATGGTGGGGGTGTGATGAAGCCCAAGTTGTAGCGAGGGTGCTGGGTGGCGCCATATTGCATTCTGTGATGCTGCTGGGTATGAGAAGGAACGCAGCCGGTTGGGCCCTGATGTCGGGGTGTAGAGAACCTGTGTGACAGGGCGTGGTGCTGTGGGACGCTCTGCATGTGGTAGCGGTGGTGGTGGTGGTAGGGTGGGGGTGGTGTCTGTTGCTGCTGCCCAGTAACATTGACTCCTCCTCCTGAGCTGTTGCCGTGGCAGTACTGGGCGTGCAAAGCCTGAAGCTTGGATGGTCCCCCTCCTGTACCTCCTGCCCCTCCAACTCCTCCCGAGTCCGACTGACCGAGGTTGGGCGATGGGGAGGGGCATGGGGAAGGGGAGGATGGGTGGGGGATGGGCGGCGCGGGGGCGGGGTAGTGTGGGGGTGATGATATCATCAGGGGACTCGGTGGACCCTGCGGAGTCGGCGACGTCATCGTCAAGGGACCAGGAACTTTGCCTCTGCGACTGCCGAAGAAATTCCCCAGCAGGCCGCCAGTCGGACCTACCCCACCTGCCATCCCTCCTCCGGCCCCAGCCCCTCCCCCGCTGATGGGTGGGGAGGTGGTGGCCCCCCCCTGATTGTGACAGAGCCCCGGCCCACCCCCCACCCCTGTACCGGGGCTCTGAGTAGGGCGGTGTGGCCGGTAGGCTGCTGGAGATGAAGGGACCATCATGGGGCTGTAGGATAGACCTCCAGCAGGCAGGGGGCGCTGCTGGTGAGGTCGAGGGCTGCTAATAATGGAACCCTATGAACAGGAAGGACGAGAAGAGGAGCGTAAAAAACAAAACATCATTATATCCTCACAGAGATACTGTTGGAGATAAACTCCAAAATGTCACATCCCATCCAAATCAACAAGTGAGACTCTGCAACTTGATTTTAACCTCACGTGAACAGGAATCAATAGCTGCTTGAAAGAAGAACTAAAATTACTCTTACTAGTTTCTGTTTCCATTGAACAGTGAATGTGATTTTTTGCTAAACAGTTTAAACAGGCATATTAAAGGACAGACGAACAGGAAATGAGAAGAAGAGTGACACAAACATGACAGCATGCAGAAAAAATGTGGAGCGTCCTGGCTAAAAACTGGTTACGTCACACACGTATGACCTTCGCTGCACGTTACACGATCTCTGTGTGTACACTGTCATGCCATTTCGGAACTGTTCGGAACCTCCGAAGCTGAAGGCTTTCAGGTGAGGAAGACTGATGAACCATTAGTTCAGCTCTTATGAATCAGGCAAACATGCAGACACAAATGAGGGCGATTCGCTGCAGCAGCATGCTGAGAGGTACCATCAGTGCATGCTCTCCCCGCCACATCAAACTTACTTCAATGGTACTGTCCAATGACCCCACACTGTTCCTGCGACCTCGCTTCCCTGTTACCCAATCAGAATGAACCAGGGTTAAAATTTCTTCACCAACAAATACTTCGGACATGTTTTATCCTGTGATAAATAGCATTTTAATTGGTGAACTCTCAAGATGTTGGTTGGTTTATCTTTGAACACTGGACAGAGCCAGACTGGCTGTTTTCCTTTATCTTTATGCTAAGCTAGGCTAACTACACCCTGACTCCAGCTCTGTACTAAATGGACGGACATGAGATGAATACTTCCTAAAATGATGAACTGTCTGTTAGAGCTTTTGTGGTACATTTACCAAAGTACTGAAATTGAATATTATAGTTTCACTGGTTTATTTCAGTTTTCTGCTACTTTATACTTGATCTCCACTTCATGTTTACCTCTTCATACAACACTACATTTATTTGACAGCTCTTGTTACTAAATACTTGGCGTCGCAGAGGTAGTAGAACCTGCGACAACATTAAACATTTTGTCTACCAGTATCAACAGGTTATTAGCTTCTTCTTTTCATCTAAAATCAAAACCACATCAACTGCTGTTGATCCATAAAGTGCGGTTTCCACGGTGAAATCCCCTCGCATATTTCATGTAGTTTCTAAAGCTGGCCAGTAGGTGGAGACAGAGAAGCACAGCACTACATTAGACTTCCATTTTATTACATTACCATTTTGGATGTCATCATTGTCACATACAGTTGCATAAGAGCATAGATACAGGTTTGCTCTAAGTCAGTGAGACATAAAATAAAACTGCAGCAGTAAATAGAAACTGTAAAATGTTTGTCATTTCACAGGGGCACAGGTAGCCTACACACGTGTCAGAAAGCGTACTGGTACCATGTCCTCACCTGTTTCTGAGAGGTCTCTCAGTGAGGAGCTGAGTGCCGTGCGTTTGAGTCCATCCACCGAGGCGTACGTGTCGTCGAGGCTCGGCCTACCCAGAGTGCCGTTCACCACCTCGCTCTTTACGGAACAGCCGCCAGTACTGGTCCCTGGCGTCCCCGCTCCTCCTGCTCCTCCGCCCGTCAGCACCCCAGGACGCATCACTCCCTTCTGCTTCTCGAGCTCAGCTGGAGGCAGCAGGAGGTGAACGTTAAAACACAGTTGTCCATGATATGACAGAAGTGAAGATGGAAGTACTGTCCTGCATGTCGATGTCCTCTGATACTTAAATATACCCCCAAAATGTAGTGATGAGGAAGTGTAAAGTAAGAGAAATGTGAAATACTCCAGTAAAGCACTACTGCTGATATTATTAAAAGGACTACTGCTTCAACTACTGCCAGTGACAGAATGCCACTGATTAAACAAGTGACATTACTACAGCTGCTTCTGTTCCTTTTACTACTGAAAATATTACTACCCACTGCTATCAGCTGCTAATACTACTATGGGTACTATGACTATACTCCTACCACACTGCGGTAGGAATACTTACACTCGACCCTGTACTTCTCCATGTCCTGGACCTCTGCGATGCTCTCTCGTAGGTCGGAGGTGAAGCGTGCTCTGTCTTGCTGGCTTGGCGCCGTGAAGATGATGAGCACCTTCCTCTCTCCTCCGGGATTGGCTGATGTTAGTCTGATGCCGTGAGGGTAGTCTGGGGAGACACAAGAGACACACACACACACCCATGCATGTTTACATTGACATCAATTCACTCTCACTGTAATCGTAGACCTAACCTCACCTCTAACCCAAATTCAACCCAAGTCTTCACCCTACAGTCTATTGGCTTACATTATGGGGTCTCGCATTTTGGTTCAAGTTATCGATCCTCAAGAGTGGGCTCCTGGTTTTGGGACCTCACAAACTACCCACTGTGATCCAAGAGCCTCTGACCTCAGTGTGATGACGTGCACTTCAGAGCTGAAATGGTTTGCTTGTTATTTTGGGTCAAATGCAGATGAGATGACATGTCAATAGAAATATGCTGCTCAACATGAGCGACTGGCTTTCTGTCCAGCAGGTTGACATCAGTCATCGGCAGATGAAATATATGTTTCCATCCACCTGTCATAAAAACATAAACGAGACTAAAGACAGTTTTCAGTCAGTGACGTCTTCATTTCTGCTAATGTGCCTTGGGTGCCTTGAGTTTAGGAGGAGCACCTCAAGCAAAAAAGTTCCCACCATTGTTGTCCAACTGGATGACTTTATAGGCGGGGCCTTCTGTGTTGGAGACAACAGTTGACAAGTTGACATCACAGTCGCTTTGAAACAACAATCATGGAGGAGAAACTCAGGCTGGAGCTTTATGACTTTACCTACCATAACTACATTGATTTGAACAGGAAATTGCAGACCTGGAGGCAAATTGGTGCTAAGCTTTGGGTCAATTGTTTTCATTACTTTAAGTTTGGTTGCGCAGCAATAATTAAAGAAAACAAAACACCTCAAGTTTTGCAAAGCACACTCTGTCTGATCCGGGCCGAACAGTCTGGAACCATGCCAGCAGCTTGGTGAAGCTTTACCATTATAGCTGTGCTTTGAGCTAAATGCTAACATCAGCATGCTAGCATACTCCTGGTGACAATGTAAACTGACTTAAAGCAGGTGATGTTAACATGGTCGGCGTGTGTCATGTGCTAACATTCGATAAACATTTGATTTGACAGCGACATGCATGTTGGTCTCAAATTGGCTTGAGACATTTCTCTCAGAACCACAAATGTCAACCTCATGGATTCACCAGATTCACCAGACCACAAATGTCTGCACAAAATCTCTACAAACACTTGTTGAGATATTTTAGAGACCAAGTGACGGACCAAACAAGACTGCAGCACGTAGCTGAACTCTCAGTTCTATCAGGTGGTGGTGGTTCTGTCGGGTTTGAGTGACAGCAACCAAACAACCCAACTACCGCTGGCTTCATTCTCCCTGAGCTCAGACAAAAACACAAATCCAAAAATTAAAATCAGCAAAACTCTTTTCATTTTGGCCAAAAAGCTGTGTGTTGATGTGGGAGTCTGACCCGGGATCACTGAGTGCTGAGGAGGGAAAAGACTTGTGCCTGTTGACACACACTCACACACACCAACAGTCGATGTTAAGGTTGTGCTGATGAATCATATGGGACAATCTGTCCCGCTCACAGTCATCACCACAGGCTGCCAAGTCCCATTTAGCTCCAACTGGAGAACCAGAACAGCCAACGACAGCCAAAGAAAAACGACTAACCAACAGCTTGTATGGTGTAATGTTCACCTTGTAATGTGACTCAATACATGAATCCACAAAAATTACAAGAATTATTTTAATGAACACACCTTTAACCAAGATTTTTTTTTTATTGCGTTTATCCTAAGTGGAATATTAAAATCAGACCTGCACCATCAACATCATGAAAGGGAAATGTTCAAAATGTCTTTGGAATCATTTCCATCTCATCTCCCCAAAAATTTGGCCTGACAGATTTGATATCTTTGGAAACTTTGGTTTCTCCACTGAGCTTATAGTGAAGTTTACTTCAAGCAGCGTGTATATTTGCATCAATCGCATTTATTTCTCTGTCCCTGGGTGGCTGTAGCTGCATATGAGGTAGCCATGTGGGAATCGGACATCCCCACTCCTGTGATCGGAGATGTGCTCTCCGTTGCACCTGTAATCTGACCCAACGGTACTGTTGGGACGTGCCGGCACACACTCCTGCATCACTGCAGCCAGGTGAGAGGTGAAAACACTGGAACATTCTCATTTGGCTGTCAAGTAGTTTGGAAACATCACGTACAGCCTTTTTGAAAATGGTGGAGAGCAGCTGAACTCTTCATAGTGAGGCATCCTCTTAACAGGTGCTGAGGCAGATCTGAAACGCCACCAACTCCAATCTGCTGCACAGAACTGCGAGCCAATTCTGCTCTGCTGAAATAGAAGCTTGGAAACCACACACACTCATCCACCCACACACGCACACACACACACACATACACATGCACACACACACACACATACACATGCACGCGCACACACACACGCACACACACACACACACACACACATACGATTCTTGATGTGATTGTGTTAACATCATTTTTCAAAGATGTGACGCTTGAATGAGTCATGTTTTGAGAGATGCAGCAAAGCAGCCTTGTTTTCACTTTGACCGTCATATATTTAGGAAATCCTGCGCTATGCTTCCGCTGACTGCACTGCTGCGGACTGACGATGCCTTACGTTTAAAGAAAACGTTTATAATTTCAGTAACTGGACGGGGAAGTTTTGCCAAGTGATAATTACCAGATTGCTGAGAATATTTCCAAGTGGGACGGAATCTCAGATTTTTGTTCCACATGGATTTTCTTCAAGAGCAAATTCTAATGTCATTTCGTTGACCAAGCTGAGGGATGATGGTTAAGGTTTCACAGCCTCTGGACAGACAATCCACTGCAGCCTCCTGAAACGTCATCACCAACAGGAGCGTCACAGGTGTGAAGGTAATATGACACAGCCTGGCTGCTCAGCCACATAAGGCCCCACATAAGGCTGGAGTGTCTTCGTCTCCGGAGAAGCCAATGTGGAAGACGTGTTGCAACCTGAGCGTATCATATCACATGACTAACCTGACAGAACGCTCACACATATTCAGACAAGTAGAGAGTAACTTCATCTGGGACGAGTGGGACATCTCATAGGCCAGTAGAGTTAAATATTCCCCCACCAGAACATAACCTGAAAGACGAGAATTTTTTCAAAAGTTCAAAAGTTATGATTTATCGATTAACCACGAAAACGACGGACAGATTCATCGATAATGAGAACGATTGTTAGACGACATTGTTCTCGCTTGTATTGCTTGTACAACATTCAAGTCTCCTGAACCTTCTTCAGTAACGATTTATTCCAAACATTCACAAACAGGATCCCCGGAAATGGCTGGCAGTTCGCCTGATCGTGTCTGTGTTTGACAGCGTCATAAAGAAACTGTATTTTCTGTGATTTGGCTGTGAGTATGTAAGACCTGAACAAGAGCAGAGATCAGTTTCTGGGGTTTCTGAGTCTTGGCAGATCTCTCTGAGTGAGTTCAGTTGATGACCTAAAGTAGGCAGTAGAGAAATCAAGTAACAAACGAACAAAAACCCATCTTGTTTGATTTTTACATCCAGCGTGCTCACTCTAACGTCTGTCCTCGCTGGTCACTACTGTCGTCAAAGGTTTGTTTCTGACAGAATGTGCAGAAGGTGAAGCCACACCTGAGCATAAAATACATGCTGGATCCTCGTTCATCTATTTACTTCTAGATTTCGTGGAGATGGAAGCTTGATGCGAGAGTGTGTGTTCGGTGTGTGCAGATTTGCATGCGTGTCTTTTCAACAGAGACGTAAAAAATATGATGCCAGATGGAAGGAGCAGGTAGATGAGAGGTACTTACAGGTATTCTGGAAGGTGTGGACCTGCATGTCCAACAGAGGGAAAGACTGTCTGAAACTGTACGTCACCGAGGTCTTCTTCTTCTGGAAGATCTTTGTCACCTGAGGGGAGGAGGAGGAGGAGGAGGAGGGAGCGTCTGATTATGCTAATCTTCGTCTGCACTGGTTTCTTTTGTTCATTTCGACGTGAGAGGATTTAAAATCCTTTAGTGAGACATTTGAGTCTTTCCCTCCGGTTGTCTTTGTTTTTTCTCATAATGTAAATAAATTAAAAGTGCTGAATAAACAATGAATTAAAGCTGAGTCAGAGTCACGTCATGTTGCGAGCACCAAGACGACAGGCTGTAAATCTTTTGTTTCTGTGAGAACTCTGCTGCGTCACAACTGATAAACAGCACAGACTCACTTTGATTTGCAAGCATCAGCACATCGAACCACATTTGATGTGACTTTCTCTGTTCGAATGGAGTCAGTATGCATACTGAGAGCACAGCAGGGACTGTGAGCACGTTTATCGTGGTCCTGATCTGTGCAGGGGCTGATATCACACCTTGTTTGATGGAGACAGCACTGAAGACTGAAGCAAAATGCTGAAGGTGCCCTAAAACCAAAACTGAACCACCAAGGAGAGCTGACTTTCTATGGTTCTTCAAAATGTGGGAATCTTGCAAACAGGAATGACTAAAACCTGAGTTTCATGGGCAGAACAGGAGACAAATCATGCCTGGGTTTCCTACTTCAGACTCCTAACGGGATATCAGATGTTTTAGACGTTTCTGGAGAAGGACCAGTGCATTATGGGATAAACTGGTGCTCTGGTGACGCACAATGACTTTATCTCAAGAGAGAGAAAATCCTGCCTGAGAGCAGATACCGACACGGTGGAGGAAAAGTCTGTGTGGAATGACACTAAATTACCATCCAGAGCTGATGTCAATGAAATTCACCTCTAGTGCAGACACGTCAACACAATAACACGCACACACACACTCAGACACAAAGGGTGTATCGATCACCATCAGCAGGTCGTTGAACAGGAAGACTTCTCGCTGGTGGACGCCGCTCCTCTGACCTCTGTTTGGATCTGGAACCTCAAACAGCTGGCAGCAGCACACCAGCCTGCGATGAGGCAGAGACAGCACCTGCAACACACACACACACACACACACACGTTTGCTCAGGCTGGGTGATTTAAAGCAAGCATCATGTAATTCAAAAACTAAAATGAGTTTTTGTTTCACACATACATTGACTATTTTTACTTATCAGTATTATCATTATTATTATTAGATGTTGCAAAACGTAAGGCAGCATCACTACTGGAAGACACCAGAATTAATACTGCAATTTTCTGCCAAAGAAATTCTCTGTTTCCCAGAGTCTCAAAGAATGTAGTTTGTATGTTCACAGGTTTGAGGGGCAAAAAGATTTAAGTGAAGGTATGTGTTGAGATCTTACGGGCTTCTTGCCGACCACCATCCTCTCCACTGCCTGGACCTGAGACACGTGGTCGTCGTTGGTCCTCAGCTCCCATTTCTGGATCCTCCCATAGATGGCCACCAGCAGGTCTCTGGGGATGTCCTGACCGTTATCAACACCTGACGGAAACACGCGGGCTCAGGTTCAGTAACACTGAAGTAACGAACACACTTTTAGCTGGTGAATTGAATTAAAGGCTCAGTACTGCAAAGTAAACAAAGTTATCAAATAAAGAAATGGAGTAAAAAGAGCAACCTTTGCCTCTGAACTGAGTAAAATAAAGTGGAAATACTCAAGTGAGGCACAAGGACCTCAAAACTGAGGGTAACTGAGTAAATAAATTTGGCTAATTTTCACCACTGCCAAGAACCAATAAAGTTTTTGCTGCTAACTTCACTACATTGCTAATGAATTATTATTTAATAGTTATTCCAGCTTGATATAAAGCTGATTTGATATAAGAGATGAAAACGAAGAGAAAATTGAGCCTCTTAAAATCTATCAGGAGCATTTCTGGTCTCTTCCAGTCAACTAGTGGATGAAGAAGATCCATTGACTGACCCCGCAGGTTTTTGATGAAGTCCTCCAGCTTCATCTTCCTCTCTGGCTTGACATTGGGGCTGTACATGTCCGTGTTGAGGAGGATGATGGCGAAGGCCAGGATGAAGATGGTGTCTGGATTCTGAAACTGCCGGATCAGCACCGGGTTGCAAACGCAGTACCGCTGACTGGAGAGAGACAGAGAGAGGTATGAAACCAAACATCACCGCCGACTGTCCTCCTCCGGGATTCAGACCTGTGGTGCAGCATCGTACCTGAAGGCCTCCACCAGTCGCTCCACCCGTTGAGCTTCACCCTGAACCTTGATCTGGGCCTGGAACTTCCTTAGGGCATCGTCTAGATCCATCCCTGAGAAATCCATCTCATCCAGAACACAGCTACAGACAGATACAGACAGATGCCGCATCATGGGAAGAAAACGAAACAAAGAAAACAAAGCGAACGTCAGCTGAGTGTTGTGTTCTCACTCGAGGACATCCTTGTTGAACTGCTGCCGGCTGCCCAGGAACTCTCCGATCATCTGCCTGCTCAGTCCTTTCCTCTCCAGGATGAACCTGGCGATGCCCACCGGTGTGTCCGACACGAAGCCCCTCTCGATCAGGTACTGGATCCCCTTCTCTGGCTTCCTGTAGCCGAGACAGTTTTCTTTTAAAACACTGCCTGTCAGTTGGTCCTTCCATTTCCTCGTGTCATCTCCAGCAAAGGCTTCTGAGAGTTTGATCATCTCAGACTAGCTGGATGGTGAGCTGCTCCTGTTCGGCTCTACGTATGAATACACACGTGCTGAACGCTGTGTTAGAACACACACACACATCTTAAAATATTCAGCATGGAGTCAAATGTACAGCCACACGGTGGTTGAGAAACACGTTTGTCCTGATCCAGTCAAAACATCATTACACATCTTAACATCTTTGTAACAACCACATTATGTGTTTTAGCTGTGAAAACCTAAACGAGAGGACATTTGGATTCTAACGTCGTACTTGTTGAACAGGTTGAGTCCGATGCGGTACTGCCGCCGCTGCACCACATCGTTGTTAAAGGCGGGTGAGTCCCAGCTGTGGCGGCTCTCTCTCTGATAGGTCTGTTTCCCCAGCGTGGCTCCTCCGATTGGCTCCCGCAGGCTGTCTCGTGACGAGGAGCCGGAGCTGCAGTTGTTGACCGTTGTGTCGTCGTTGGAGTTGGTGGTGGTGGAGTTGACGCTCTCGTTATCTCCGTCTGAGCAGAGCAGATGGTGATGGTGGGGGTGGTGTGGGTGGTGCTGCTGTTGCACCTCTATGTTTTGGAGTGCAGAGGAGGAGGAGGAGAGCGGTGAGGGCATGAGCGGCGGAGGCAGGGGTGAGAGAGGTGTGAGTGGTGGCACAGGGGAGGGCAGCGGAGAAGAAGGGGGTTCTGGGTAAGCGTGGGGCAGGTGGTGGTGGTGTTGGTGGTGCAGGTGGTGGTAGTGGTGCTGGGCAAAGTGGTGAGGGTGCTGAATGTAAGGGCTCCCGCCGTGCATGTGGTGCATGTGCATGACATGTGGCTGGCTGTACTGCGGGTGGTGGTGGAGGATGGTGGGTAGGTGGGGGATGGGCGGCGGGTGAGGGTGGGTGTGTTGGAGTGGGTGAGGGAGTGACGGCAGGGTCCGGGCTGACGGCATCGGTAAGGGGACGTTGGCAGGGCTGCGGGTCTGTCCCTGCGCCGTGGCGACCGAGCGGCTGTTTGGTTTGTGTTTGATTGTTCCCTGTGGAGAGTCGCCTTCGCTGCTTCCTCCCCCTCCCCCTCCGCCTCGCTCATCCTCGCCACTCTCTCCTTCCCCTCCTCCTCCCGTCCTTCTCTCCCTCTCTGCTCCTCCTCGCTCGACTCCTGACGGCTCCTGTTCATACGCCAGGCGCCCGATGGAGCCTCGTTCCGACCTGAAGACAGGAACAGTAAAGTTAATGACAATAAAGCCTCCTGATGAGGTGAAGTTACACAGGAAGTAACCACGGCGCACGTGTGCAGTTAGAGTAGCTTTAAATCAGTGGCCGACTTGTTCTGTCGTCACCATGAGTTTTAAAGACAGAAACACGGTGGTCTGACCTCTCTGGCGACTCCGCTGTGATTATTTTGTGTACTGAGTTGTTTTGCTGGCATCTTTGATAAAGCAAATCTGTCCAACAGCCACATCTCACTGCTGGTTTGGGGTTAACTCAAGCTGTGGTCTCAATAGAAGCTCTCTGATTGGCTGTGCTGACCTGTCACTCATGTCCACTGAGCTATCACTGGGTGGTTCGATGGTCAGGACAGGGAGGTGTCCTCCTCCTCCTCCTCCCCCTCCTCCTGGCCTCCCTCTGTACTCCCCTCGACACTCTGTGCAGGGTGTGCTGCTCCTGCGGCTGGCGATGCTGCCTCCCGCTGTCTCTCTGCTGTCCTCCCTCCCTCCTGCACCAACTCCTCCTCCTCCTCCTCCTCCTCCTCCTCCTCCCCAGTACTCTGTGTCGGAGCTGGAGGCGGGGCGGGAGAGCGGTGAGGATGGCGGGCGGGAGAGTGGCGAAGAAGGGAGACAACCCTCGTCCATGTAGAGGGTGACATCGCTGAAGGAGGTGGCGGTGCTGTCCTCGTGCATGGCGACACCTCCTCCCACACCTCCCGCCAAGCGTCGGGAGGATGGGTTGGCACTACGCCATGCACACGCTCTGTAATCTTCATCCTCGTCTTCCTCCTCATCTTCCTCCTCCTCTTCCTCTTCTTCATCTCCCTCCTCCTCATCCTCCTCGTCGTCCTCCTCGCCCTCTCCTCCCACTTCCTGCGAGTCTTCACGACCAGAATGGCAGGTGAGCGAGTCGTCCATGGAGTCAGCCAAAGACTTGACCTGCAGTCCAACACAAACACATGCACAGTAAAACGAGTTCGCCTGGAGGCCTTTCGCGTCTTCTGTGCCCCGCCCACGCAAGCACACGCACATCACATGGCGATTCGTCGATGTCAGTGACAAGGTGACAGATGTGTGTTTACCTGCTTGGAGAAGGAGTCGTCCATTTCTCCTGTGTCGTCGGACCCCTGCTGACCTGCTGACCCCTGACCCTGCGGCTGGCGCTCATCGAACGAGTACTGGACCGAGTGATAAACAGACAAACATCAACATTTGTCCGTTCTGTTGTGTGTGTGTGTGTGTGTGTGTGTGTGTGTGTGTGTGTGTGTATACCTGCATCCTCATATTGGACAGGATGATGCGGCGGGTCATCCTGCTCTCAGAGGCGGAGCTGCGAAGCCTCTCGAAGTTCTTGTTCATGCGGTACTGCCTGAATGCCATCTGGATCGTTCTCGCCGCCCGCCGGGACACAAACTGGCCCCCGTACTTCCTCTCCAGCATCTCCACCTATCAGACAT